>NC_079364.1:30135700-30283200 GCF_021018895.1 Seriola aureovittata
AAAAAAAGTAAAAACCAACTACTGAAACTGTATTGTGTGTCTACAAAACTAACTTCAATAAACTATAATTATAGATAAAATGTATTTAGTTTTTGTCTTTCATACATGAGCCTGGTGTTTTGGGCGGATATGAAATCTTCCAGTTTTTTAGCTGTGCCAGATGGAGCAGTATCTCAGCAGCTGATTGGCTCTCAGTGCACTTTAAGTGTACAAAACATTCACTGTATTAATGATACCAGGTATTTTATTGTTAACTAACTGCAATGATGTACCACAGAGCTGCAGCACCTAGTACTAGCGCTGGCCAGTCCAATGTGAGTCGCTTCATCTTTTTCTAATCTGGCCCCTGACCACATTTTACATAAAAAAACAAAAAACCTCACAATGAAACTAATAAAAACAACCAATTAAAATAAAAGATAAAAAACTAAAACTGAGCATTTTCAAAAAGCTAAACAAGCAAACCTACTTTTCAACTAATTAAAACTAAACTGAAAGTGAAAAAAAAAGTCAAAACAAAATAAAAATAAAAACTAATGAAAAATCCAAAACTATTATAATCTTGATTTGAGTCACATAACTTGACTCAAGTCAAACTTAAGTCACAAATTTGAGGACTCGAGGTTTGCTTGAACGCCTAAAAGACTTCACACAAAAAGGACTTTTTCTGCATTTTTCGACTTTTTTTTTTTTTTTTTAAATAAGTTACATTTTGTTTTTGAAACTTGCATTGCAGGAGGAAAAAAAAACAGAGCACAATGCAGGTTCCACAAAAAGTTTAGTAATGTGTAGAAATAGTAATAACTAGAATGGCGCACACCAAGACAATGCCAAACAATCCTACACATTAAGCAAAGTGGTAAAAACAATTCCCGGATTTGCCGCTTTAACCAGATCTGCATCCGGTTAGGATGATTCCGGTGAGGTGTAAGCAGCTGCAACAGTTTTCGTTAATGTTGAAAGTAAACCAAACTTTTCAAGACCACTGTCTTTTAACTGCTTTAAATACAGAAAGTGGGGCTGATCTTCAGAGTTTCATATAACTTGACTTATCTCGCTTGACTAACAGCAGGGACCCGACTTGACTTGCTTGATTCTCATAAGAGCAACTTGTGACTTACACATGCGCGACTTACTCCCACCTCTGCTATATCAGAAAAAAAAGGTAATTACATAACATAACATCAAAGTCAGTAAAAACGTGAGTGTGTCTTTGCTTTATAACCGTTAAATAAAGGTAAAAGTGCTCATCTCTCTTCTGTATTTAACGTGTAGAAACATGGAAGAAACACTGACCATCCATGACTGCATGCAGCTCTCCAGAGGTCCCGTCCTCACAGTGAAGCCATGCAGTTCACACACTGTCCGACTCCAATACAGTGAATCCTGAATGTAGGCCTACCAGTGGCTAACGTTAGTAAGCTAGCTCTGTCTTTGACACAACTTTGGAGCTACCAGGAGCCACATTTCTTGTTATTAGGAGGCTACCAACAGTTTAATCACATTTTGTCTTCTGTCTACTGCACATGATGATATTTAGGCACCAGAAGGAGGATTTGGGGAAACTTTTGGGATTTGTAATCATACGACAGGTGTCACACACGTCACAGTGATGGGCTTAATCAGAGAACAACAAGTTGAGGTAAACATGCCGACAAAATTTTGTCTGAGGCTTATGATCCAAATGTGAGTACCATTTGAGTAGCTGAAACATTGATGCAATTTGCTCCTGTGTATTTCTAATTAAATCCAATAAATGTCTTAATTAACCTGTTCGTGCTATAATTAAAGTTCCAATTTTGCAAGGCCCCGACTGCTGTACTGTTAAGGTGTGTTCAGAGCCAACACAAAGCAAATTTTCACCTCGCTTTGTTCACACAAATTGGAATATCTTAGCAGTCTGTCTTTGTTCTCCACACATGAAAACTAAAGAAGAATTGCATTTCTTTATGATTTTCCTGCTGGCCTGTCCCCTTTTCATCAGCTCTACAGATTCACTCGAGTCTAAAAGTTTCCAGCTCGCGCAGATTTGTCTTTGCCTCAGTTTGTGCTACCCAAAGCAAATCTACTGGTGCTCAACTTTGCATTCATTTTGATGAAATCTTGCCAAATTCATCATGTCACAACTGGAGTTTCATATATACTTGCATCATTTGTAGAGAGTGACATGTTTCAATTGTTTGGATCAAGTGTACAGAGACTTTCTGATTCTAATAGACCTCAAATGTTTTTGTCAGCTGGACCAATTCAGACAATCTAACTGTGTTCAAATCAGGGTGCTATGTGAGATGACTAGTTTAACAATACATGTGTGTGTGTGTACCTCGGCATGGATGAGGGGACAGGAAGGGTGTGTGAGGAGTGACGGGGATAGGTGGGGGTAGCAAGGGAGATGATTATGCCCATCTGTGGTGGATACCAGGTGTGCAGCCCTCCTCCCCCCATTCCCTTCTCTCCTCCTCCATGATGATCCCCCCAGCCCCCACCCCCACCCCACTAATGATTCTCTCTCTCTTCCTCTCTCTCTTTCACACACACACACACACACGTGCACACACATAGACAGAAAATGCACTTACTTGCATACAATCACACTCCATTAGCACTCTCCAGCTGGCAGGAAAAGCAACAGCCACAGTTGTTGTCGCTCTAACGGTTATCAAGGAGTGGCTCTGTGTGTGTGTGTGTGTGTGTGTGTGTGTGTGTGTGTGTGCGTGCAAGTATGTATGTGTTTATGTGCAAAACCCTACACATGTCACTGTAAATGCCTGCATACTGGTGCCTCTTTAGCGTCTACCATCATGTTTGATGACAGGATATCTATGTTGACCAGCACACGTGCACAACCATTTTTTCACTGTTAAATAGCATGATACAGTCTCCTCTATTACCACATGAAGTCTCACTCAAAGCTTGAAGTTTAATACAGTGGATGAATTTCCTTAAATGGAACATTTCCTCCAAGGAACAGTCAGATCCAGGAGGTTGGGCGACACTAGCTTCATATCTGGTGGGTGGACATGTCAGTGTTCAATATTCATATTTAAAAAGTGTAACCTATTGACTTGATTATTAGAACTGAAATTGTTTAAGATGCCTACAATCATATAATGTTTCTTTGAACAATTTTAAGACTTTGGCTTTTAATTTCCACCATTCACACAAAATAGGTGCAGCAGCTGATGAAGGCATCATTTCCTGAGAGTTTAAGAACTAATAACTTATGAGTTTTACAGATGAATTGTCTTGTTGTTGAAATGTGCTATACATAAAGAACAGCTATTTTCTATAGTATGTGAAGATATAATGGAGTAATGGCGTCCTGAGCTCAGAACGAAGTCACACCCTCTGTGTGTGATCGAGCCTCTCTGTTCTTTGTTTTGGTATCCGGTATGGTGGCAGTGTTGTGCCAGTTCACACCTAAAAAGAACTAGTTTAAAGTTCAATTCATACAGATAAAGATTAACTAGTTCACATTCATTTGTTCTGTTTAAAAAAAAAAAAAAGGCTGATATTCTTTTTCAACCTCCGTCTACCCATCCATCACCAGCCCCAAATCATTGCCACTCCCACACTAAATGAATTATTGTATATACCACTGAAGAATCACAGACATTAGTTACATTTAAAATCTGTATATAAATATAATCCGTCTGAGTTTTCACTTGTTTGTTCATAAAACTGCTTCAAACGCTCAAACAAACTGGCTTCAGCAGTAGCAGATGCGTCTGTACCGCCTGTACCGCTAGCACCAGCCAAGCTGGGCCGTGTCTATGGAAACGCCATGCCGTAAAACTGTCGTTCACGTTCATCATTTGTAAACTGATTTGTTCAGATCAGCGTTCACTAAAAATATGAACCTGTTCAATGAACGCCGTTCAACACACTGCATGGTGGCATATGTGAGTCCCTCCTGTAAAACCGTTGTCTCCTTCCAGAACTTCCTCCACTTGGCCTGTGACAAAGAAAGAGACCAGAGTTTAGCTGAACTGGCCATGGGGACTACAAGCTCAAATCCCAGTCATCCTGTGGACCGTCAAACATCCATAAAGTTTGTAAAGTTTTTGCTCCGTCAGTGTCATTCATGCAGCCGGTCCCAGCGGACAAGTCCAAGGCTGAATTTCCTTCCCAGTCCGACTGAAGAGCCAAGTCTGGTTTTTCCAGGATGGAAACCCTATGAGCTGCTAAGGACTCCAACTTGACTCAGAACTGGCTTTACTTCTCAATGTGTAAGTAGCTTGATGGCTACATAATGTTACATGTCTATTTTCATTAACGATGGCTACATAGCATGATAACATTAACCAACTTGCTGTTAGCCATATTATGAATTTGTTTGACAAATGTTGCTATCGATAGTTGGCTTACTGCTAGCATTGCTGTGGAGCTGATCAGAGCAATGCTAGCGTGGGCTAATGGTTGTGGCTAGATTGTTTTTTGTTTTTATTTATCAGCTTTCATTTACAGCCATTAACTTTATTCAGTTTCAGCTGTGGTTGTGTGTTTATTGGCTGCTTTCACTGGGCTTCATAGCACCTTACTGAGAACTGAGAATCGGAGGGAGGTCGGAGGTGTGGTCGATGAAGCATTTGTTTCGGTCTGAGATGCTGGTGGTCTAGTGCGTCACCTAGCGGCAGTTACGATTGTTTACAGACTCTTTAAACTTGCCTTTTGTTATGTCAGATCGATGGGCTAAAACTAATTAGATTAAGATTTTTGCATAGCAACCAGAATATCTTATTTTATATTTTGAACTTTTGCTCTGTTTCCACCTACAGCTATGTTTTCTGTTTAAGTGGGTGGGTTTGTGTGATAGGGACCTAAAATAACAGTGAGACAGGTTTTACATTGGGCATCTTCCCTTAAAATAGCAAACTAACATAACTGAAAGTACAGCATGTTGCACCGTTAATCTGCTCTGTGCTGTTTGCCCTGTGTGCCTACTCTCAGAGGAATGCATCCTCTAATATTCCCCAACGCTAACTTGTCTGTTCAAAGGATGCAAGGTTTGGAAAATAGCTCTATCAATAGTGCAGTTTACACTATTGTAAATGTGGTCTCTGTGTTCTTCCACTAAAGTAAAACAATTTTGTTTTCCTCAGATCAACATTGTTCTCCTTGTAATTCCTCCAAACTGATGTAGTAACTTAGCAACACCATGCACCCACATGTAGTTCCTGTAATTTTTAAACACACAAATCATTTTAAGTTGAATTATTTCATTTAATGGGTTTCTGTCATTTCTTCTATACCACAAACACAATTTTTTTTTACATTAATTTAATTTTGTGCATACTGCACATACTGTTGTAGCAGGGAGGGTGCTTATATTGTCATCATTTATCATAGAAAGAAAACAGTGTCAATAATGTTAAATGGGTGACTAATTGCTTTAAATGCTCATTATGGAGAGCGAATGAGAAAGGAAGAGTCAGAGAGAGGAATATACAAGGGCAGACGGCAACAGATGTACATCTGGAATGCACTGTAGAAAATTACCTATCAAAGTTAAGTGACAACATTTTAGATATGAGCTTTTGTTCATTTGAAATAAGCAAATTTATGATTTTTTACTTGATAAGATTTCCTCACCTCTTTCCGCAGGAGCTGCTCTGGCATTTATTCAACTTAAAATTGATTAAATTGAAGAAAACACTTGTACCACTAAATGCCTAAGCATAAATTACTTAATTTATTTATCTCCATTAAAATATAGGACATTGAACACACACTTTTTGAGAAAAATAAAATCGCTCTTTGCAAACCTTTCCATAACCTCATCAAAATGGCTGAATTGTGCTTCTTTGGGTGACTTACATCATTTGCCTGCCATGGCTGAAATTCAATTCCTGTCCTCTCACCCTCTGTGGGTCATGCCACTCTGTGAAGCAAAGATTATGCATTGAGAGACATTATAAGACCTGAACTCAAAGAGTAATAGTAAGGTGTTCCCAATAAAGTGCTAAGTGAGTGTAGAAGCCGCTGTTTATCCACCATGTGCATAGTGGCATTGCACTAAATTTTATTGCATTGTTGTGCATTTTCCCCACTTTTCACAAGGACCAGCCACCGTGCAGCATGGTACTTTTACAGAACGTCACTTCTGAGTGGCACCACTCTGGAAGTCACTCTGCCTCTGCCCCTCTGCAGCCACATACACACCAGCAGCTTCTGGTCTGCTGCAGCTTATCACCTTTCATTTCCCATTTTTTCACACAAATGATCATGACTTTTTCATCTTTCTTTTGTTCTTACTCAAAGTGAAAAACTTTATTTCAGTTACACAAGTAAATGTAATCTGTTACTTCAACCTCTGATGCCCGCTGCAGACTGCATGGTAGATCACAGCGATCACTTGTCTCAATTTATTTAGAGGAATCTAAGGCTTTCATCTTCAGTGCTTAACCTGAATTACCTCAGTGTAATATATCCAATTCTGTAATTGAATTATAAACCTTCTGCTAAGCCCCACAGATAAGGGGAGGCAGCTAACCAAATGGAAAAATGATTTGCTCAGGTTTGCTCTGAATTATGATATGCAGATCGTCTTTGGTGGACAGTACACTTAAGACTCCAGACAGGGAGTATGAAAGAGATATTATTATCCCTTGTGCTTGGGGAGAATACAGAGAGAGATTCACAGTGTATAGGTAAAATAGTGGGACTGTTTAACCTGATATTTAACCCTCTTTTTCATTGCACCAAAGTTAAAACACAAATCTCTCTGTCTATTTATCTATCTACCTACAAATCTATCCATCTGTATCTCTCTCCGTCTGTCTCTCTATTTCATGGACACGAACACAGACACACACACAGACTTGACAGAAACACACACAAACATATTGCGGGCCCACAAGCGGAGAGGCCGCAGCTCGTAAAGCAAGCGGTGACGGGCTGATTGATCCCCTGGTGAAAATGGGCGATATTCCCCCAACATCGATATCAATAAAGCCTCTTAGGCTCGAGGCTTCTCAGGGCCTGCTTTTGTTTCTCTTCCGAGGAGAGCTAAGAAAAATCTATAGTCAATTGATGGTGTCTGGGAGAAAGGCTCTATTGGAGTATATCAAATCAACGTATCGGAGAAGCTAAAGTTTGCCCTGTGAATTAGACTGTTTTTGCTCCAAGTTCAGCGGCAGAGTGAGAAGGATGGACAGGGTGATATTTTGTAGCCAGGGAAAAAGGTGGACAAAAGGCAAAAGGATAGACAAGATAATGCCTTTTTAAGAGTTTGATGATGGGGATGAATATGTACAGTATATATCTATTCTCACTGGCTCACAGCCAATTGTAAAGTATTATAAAGTTGAAATAGAAATGTGGATATAGTACATCTGTCGTAAGTGAGTGTAAGTAAATATTTTAGATCTTGATGACACTGAAACTTCTGCTCAATAATTGTGGGAGAATTGATCTTTTCCGAAACAGTAAACCTTACTCTTGTTGGCAGCTACTGCCACAGTAACCATCGCAGTTTGACCAAGGTAGTCACAGTTTAAGACACAAATTAGACCATGGACCCCCATCTGATAACATTTTTGCTTTTATTAGAGAAAGTACTTTAAACACACCAAAATAGTATTGCCATTCTGTCATTGGGTTACTTATGGATGGATGTATAATGAAAATAAATTATTCCCCTTTTTGCTGGGGACCCCCAGGAACCCCCTCAAGGACCCATGTAGGTGCCACTTAGAAAACCACTGTTTCAAACAAGGAGTAACCTGCAAAAAACTCATACATGTCCGGGCGTTCAACTGCTTTTTGATGGCAGTTTTAAAGGTTTCTTTATTTACTTCAACTGAATAGAGGTCAGTTGAGGTAAAAGTCTTGAATGGTAAATGGCTGCATTTATATTACACTTTTAGCCAAAGCGCTTTACAATAACCACCACATGCTACAAGAAACCACATTCGGCAGCAGAGATAACTTACGCGTAGCCCCTCTAAGTGTTAGCATGGATGCTGCATACAAGCCAGCTACAGTCAGTTGATGCTGTCATACCAAAAAGTCAGGCAAACATAGCCTATCTTCATTTTCTTCCAGCCAAGATGAATCACATGGCGACCTAACAAAATAAACTATGGTAGCTTTTTTTTTTTTTTTTTTTTTTTAAAGCTTTTACAGAAATGGGGAAAAAAGGGAAACTGAAAAAAACAAAACAAAGCCCCCAGACATACAACCAGCAAGTGCTTTGGTGTGTCTAGTATAACCGTAACCAGTCATAACAAGCTGTGAAACAATGTAGTGTTTTTAATTAATAATTATGTTCAGTTATGTCCCTGCTGGTCAAAATAATATGCTTTTCTTTATTTATTTCCATGTTCTTGTTGTCTGCTTCGCCCCTCTTTCTCTTCGTTTTCACTGGGGCCTGAGTGGTTGAAGAGACCCTAAGCAGGCCAGCCTCTGGATAATTATTCTTTTCCAATCACTGTGACTGTCTAATTGCAGTCCTAGCTGCTAATTTATGCACGCCTTTGTTTTCTTCAAGGAACGCATTTCAAAAAACACATCAAACGATTTCTGATATGTAAAGAATATAGCAAAGGAACAGAGGCTGCAGCCACTTAAAAATAAATTCTTGATTATTTTCATATGATAATAAGTCAGAGAAAATGAGGAAATCAAAAGGGAAGTCATATAATGATGTATGGGCACAAATATGGCACTTATTGTATTTTTTTTCCTTGCCTTGAATACATTACCATATTTTTCGTGTTTTCATTTGCCTTAAGCTGGAGTTATGTAGGACAGCTTGCTGACCATCATTCACAAGCTGTTAGCATTTCTGCACAGAGTCTGTCAAGCGCAGATCTCACACATATAACTGGCATTGTTTTTAATGTAAATGATGTTGCTGTGATGAGGAGCCATTAAATGCACACCCATAAACACATGCACATAAATATAAATACACATAGATGCACAGTTATGCAGCCTAACCACCCCCTCACACACACACACACACACACACTATGACATCGGCACACATGGGAACGGCGGTACTTAGTTTATGCATGAGGACAGGTAAAAAACATACAAATCCACAGTGGACACCGACTGTAATTGAATGTGACTCTCTCTGTATACTATCCATAGCTCCGGGATCCTGACAGCTAATTGGAATATACAGCTCCCTAAACCACTGGTGAACTCCGCAGAGAGGCTGGGTTGTCAGACGCCGATGGCCCGCTGCGGGTTTAGCTATGTTAAGGTGGCATGGGACGCTCATACTGCTAACATTGAAGATGAGGGCTAGAATGAGAGGCAAATTGGAAGCTCCAATGTAGAATGACAAGATGTGTATATACCTGTGTGTGTGTGTGTGTGTGTGTGTGTGTGTGTGTTTTTATACATGCAAAAGCATATGAGTGTGAATGCAGGCTTGTGCATGGGCTGGTATGTTTGTGCCTCCACTGACTTTATTTCAATGGATGACAAGGAGAAAATGTCACTATAGCTCTCATTGCTGTCTATTGTGATTGCTGTCAAAAACTATCTTTAGTTCAGCTGCTTCAGTGGAGATACTGTGCATTTCTGTGTTTAGTGTTGTTATGGTGAAGAGTGTATTGGCAACAGCAAGAATCGTGTTTATTATTTTTCTCTGCCCTTAAACATTGTGTGACCCACAATCCTCAGCTAATGTAAGGCTAAAGGATGTAGCATACTGTACTTTCTAGATGCCTATTCAGGCAATCTAGGCCACACATCCACTGTCTCCCCTGGGGGGGACTGATCCTTTCAAAGCTCAGGAGTGGTATCTTGGGTATCTTTAGTATACGGGTAGCAGTTGGTCTCATATGGGCACGTATCACTGGCAGGTCAGGACAGGTCAAGTGAAGCTTACAGGTTTGCAGTACTGAATGCTGAGCACATACAGATACAGTGAACTGAGAAGAGTCACCACTCATGCTACTTAAAGCTACACTTTTTCGGTTTAAAAGATGTCATGCTTCCACTTCAATCACTGTCAGTTTGGTAAAGCATTACTTAATTATTTACCAGCTATAGTCTGTAAACTATGATGAATGTTGGTTTATAATTTGTCTGATACGACCATTTGTTTTTGTTGCCCTGTTTATTATTCTTTGATTTGTCTCCATATTCCCAGATCTCATCAGTTACTCTGTGAACAATGTGATCATCACTGATAGAACCAGTAGCCACAGCTATAAAAAACAAAAAATCCCACTTTGGTGTATAAGTAAAGATAATGTACAATCAGTCTTGTTTTCATATTGGCAAAAATGTGAATAATGCATTTAGCTTTATCCCTTTGATTGTAATGTAGCAGTATAAGTTTCAGTTGCATATCTCAACACCTCAGCCAATTAAACTGAACCTACTGTATCTACATGGAAATACTTCCACAGGTAGGGTTTTATATGTAACTTTTTTACATTCAAATGTCTAAAAATGACTAGAAAGTTGTAAATGTTGTTGAATTGTGTACTTACATTACCACAAATGTTTCCATTAATTCTCAAACTAAATGAATAGATGATTTTAATAATGGTAACATTCCATTTTCCATTGTATGCATACATCAACATTGTGGTTGTCTGCCAGAAGAACAAAATTGACTTTTTATACATTTTTAAGTCAAATTTTTAAGATACACCTTGGTCATTTCCAACTATGTGTTTTAACCAGATGAAGGATTTTAGTCATTGGAAGTTATAGGACAAAAAAAGCTAAGGAAATGTTAGTCAGCTCAGCTCCCAGATATCCTGTGTCTGCCAAAGAATGTCTTCAAATAACTGATTTTTAAATTGATACTGCTTTATTCATTGTTTCTACCCGTTTCAATCCCCTGGTCCGTTTGTTATGGAGAGGAGGACACCTCTGCGGAAAATTTGGCTGCCGTTAAAATCCTTCTGAACATCTGGTTCATAAGTTATGACAGACACAAAGTTAAGAAGTCTCAGCTCAGCTTGAGACGTTGAGTGTCGGTGAATCACTGATTTTAAAAGTGAAACTGCTTTATTCTACTTTTAATCCCCTGGTCTGTTTGTTATGGACAGGAGGACACCTCTGTTGATAATTCAGCTCCCAGTAAAAACCTCCAGGAAGGAATCCAAACCGAATGAAGTTTACGGCAATGGTGGAAAAGACAAAAACTCCCATGATCCCATGCTATTTCATGATATCACCCAATGCCCTGTTTTGTTATTGTTTTGACTGAGAGACCCCTAGCAGGTGAAGTTACATACTGTGCGTTTCATGCAGGAACTAGAAGGGTATGAATTTACAAGAGTTAAGTTGATAAATAGCAGAGTAGATTATAAAAAAATGCTAAAACATTTCTTGACATATCTGTTGGTCACTTAGGATTTTGGAAAAACAAGTTTGTAAAACTGTATTGGACACTAATGGCTTATTTAATGATATTTTTTACTAATACAAATGGTAGATTTAATGAAATTATACTACTTTTATGAGGCCGACAATCATTTTGTGCTGAACATCTTTAAAGAATTTGAACACCCTTATATTCTTTCTGTTCATCTTCTCTTTCATTTTGTAATCTCTGTAATGCTCATATACCCAGCATTGTGGCTTCTCAGCCAAAAGCCACCAGCCTTGTATCTAACCCATGTAAATAATGAAACACATAATTATCATATCATAATTGCAGTAAAGATGGCTTTGACAGAAATCATTTCCCGTATCTAATACAGCGCTAATCGAATCTGTTCCCCCACTCTCTAACACGACCTCTGGTGATTGAGTTTCGGACATTTGTTTGTGTGTGCTTGTGTATGTGTGTGTGGTCATGGTAGGCAGATGTGTGTCTCTGTTCTCATATGAAATTTTTATTTTTTCTTTTGGTTTTACTCTTAATTTAATCCAGCATTGTCTTTCATGGGCCTATGGAAGGTTTAAAGACTACACATCCATTTCAGAAAACACATGAACACCTTCGATTACTCACGTAGATCCTGATTAATTAAGGCGCAGCACATCGTACGATACTGTATATCCTTTCAAGAACATGTGTTATGTATAAATTCTCTCTCTGTGTCTCTTCTGCTTGTTCTCTTTTCTATTGTTCCTGGGCTTGATTGATTGACAACTTGTCGGATGTAGCAGAGCCGGCCCAGTCACATGACCCAGCAGATGGCTGAGGAGACAGCTGACAGCAGCCAGTTTGTATGCAAGCATGTAAATGAATGAGTCTGAATTATCTTTAGCTAAGGAATCCCTTTATAAACACAGAGAGCTAATAAGAAAGATATAGATAGATAGATAGATAGATAGATAGATAGATAGATAGATAGATAGATAGATAGATAGATAGATAGTAATATGTATGTGCAGGGATAGATGATGTAAGAATAGTCTTAAAGGGCAGATTGAGATAGGCCTGAGGATAGGTCTCTAAGAATGAGTGATTACTGTACTAACAAGGCTGGCAGCTGGAAGGGATGTGTGTAATGTGATTGGTGCTGGCCACTATTTATCTTGACCAATAGACAACTGACCTGACTGTGTACCCCCCCACCCCCCACCCCCCCATAGGTCATCCAGAGTTCAGCAGCCTGAGGACCATCGTTACAATACACACACACACACACACACACACACACATGCATGCACAAAGCAAACTATGCGAAAAGCAGAAAAAACAAGAAAATGTACATGATATTTAAATCTACGTATAATAACCAGTACACAAATGCTCATACATACAGTATATACACTAAGCATGTACATACATGCAACAAAAAACATGGTATGCTTGTTATACACACCAAGGATGAATGGAGAGGGTTTCATACTTCTCTGATTTAAGACAAATTTAATGCTTTAAATGCGTTTTACTCAGCAGTGATGAGATACTATGTTCAGGACACCCCAAGCTTTCCATCAGTTCAAAGCCATTATTAAAATATGTGATGTACATGAAACGGTGGATTTGTTTTATCTCTTTCGCAGAAACTGATGGAAAGTTAGTAAGAGAGAAGGTAGGTGCTGGCAGACAAAGAGGAAGTGAGATAGGAAAGGATGATGAAAAAGAAAGAGACTTGCATGTAGCTAGGGAGGGCGAGGCATGTTGAGTAATGAGTGCTGTTGCTCCCAGAACAATCAGGGTTCTCCATTTTGCTGTGTGTTCCTACCTGATGTATAGCGCGAGCTGGGGGAGCTGCTGTAATAAGACCATTTGGGCCTCTTATTGACGAGCATTAGCGGCAAATATCTTCCAAGGGCCTAAAGACAGCCTGCGGGGCTAAAGAAACAGCCATGTTAGCTGTGCCGCTCATTTGGTCCAGGGTGATGTGAGCTGTAGGAAGGAAGTTGCTGCTGGCCTGGGCACACTTGATCAGGCTGGGCAGGTTTGTACAGCTACACTAAGGAAAAATATCAAAACATTGGTTAATATTTACTGAGTCTTGAAATTGTATTTTCTTTAGTTTCTTTTTGTTTACTTTATTATATCCTTTATAAATTCAAGTCTTACATGATATTGGAACAGTATTGCCAGATTTGCCTATACTATATTGCCTGAACCCACTTAGTAATATAAATAGCCTAATTTTCCATTTCCATTAAAGAGTTTTTTTCTCTCTCCACTTATTTCACCATAATAACAATGTAACATACTTATTAATAAAGGTCATTACTGGGTTTGTCCTATGCATTTGGGCCTAAGAAGCACCTCTAGTCTCCTGTTTTATGACCCTAAAACCCGAAGGTTACAATAATAAAGACAATGTGTTTTGGACAACATTACATTCAGTATAAAATTCCTCACTGTGACATTTCGCAAAGCTTTTATGATAGTAAAATTGTAACCAAAGTTTCAGCATCTTTGTAAGGAACCAAACGACATTAGGTTTTGTCAAGTCTATTGAGCTTAATTCCCTTTAAAGGGGCTATGTGTAAGTTTTCTCAACTGGTGAATTAGGTTTCTTGCCGGGTTTGGGTGGTGGTGATTGTCGTTTCAGCTGTCGTTACATATACAAGATAAGAGGTTATAATAAGTCCTCTGAGCAACACTCCATCTTCAGGGCAGATTGGAGGTTACAGTGATGAGTGACAGGCCGGGGCATGGTTAGCGTGCTAACTTCAATAGAAAAAAAGACGTGATAGAGACAAGAGTTAACATTCGTGTTGTTTTCCACCTCTGGAGACAGCTGTTGGTGAGTAAAGGAATGAAGTTTGATGCTGAACTTGCAACATTTCTTCTAGACTCGTAAGTAAACAGCTGTTAATGCAAACGCTGGCTATGTAGCAATATCAAAACTTACATAGCTCCTTTAAGTCTAATTTAATTTTAGGTATAATTATTCTATTTCTCTCTAACATTTTTCTTGTGTCAATTTTTCTCTTAATTTAAAAAATGTAAAATTGCTGTAGTTTCATTACATCATAATATTTCCTTACACAAAAAGTGTGATCGAAATTTCATTTTGACTTTTTGTGAGTCAAATGCTGTGCTAGTGTAGTAATGCATTAGCATATAATGTATGTCAGTCCATTAAATTTTATACATTTATCTAATTATCATGTAAGAACAGAGACGTTTTTCCCCCCCAATTTACCCCCATTCTGATGGAGGAGCACATCAGGAATCTCTGCTGTGCTTACACCATTACTGTATCCATCTATTTGATGCAAATGAAGGGCAACTTGCTTTGTACTCAGGTGTGTTTCATAATACAAAACCTGTCATGGAACCCGGGTGAGAAGAAAAAAGGGGAGACAGTTGATGTGTGAGATTTCCTCTGAAATAGCGAAATTGAATTCCAAAGAAAACACACAGTGATATTCTATTTACAGACCAATCAAACCAAATGCATTTGAATACATTTGGAAACACGGGGCCACACTTGACTCTTGTCACAAGTGATGAGCCTTTATTGGAGGCTATTTTGAGTGTCAGGACAAATAATTCAAGCGCTGCCCAACTTCACGTATTTTGAAAAGATATTTAAATATACACCATATGCTGCCCAGACCGGGGGGGGGGGGGGGGGGGGCAATCACCATCTCAAAGCTTGCTAGATTGCTCAGCATGCAAAAAAAAACTAAAAAAAAAACAGAGATGGTGAGCTGATGTTCAGATGCTGAAAATATGAATGGATGAAAGATCGTTGCAGGGCAGGCTGGCTTTGTGCAAAACACAGAGGTGGAGACAGAGAAAGAGCTCAACTGTATGGAAAAGTAATCAGTCAGATTGTTGAAGGATTATGCAGGAAAAGTGATATTATCAACAGCATCATTATAAACACACACGTGCATGTTCACAACACACACTCAAGGCGCTTCCTATATCTGTGATTCAATGGTACATTCATTGTCTGAATATTTATTCCAGCAAAGAAAAAGAATGAGTGTACAGAGATGTGTATATGTGTGCGTGTGTTTGTGTGTGTGTTTGTGTCTGTGTGTGTGTGTGTGTGTACAGCAGGAAGGGAGGGAGGGTTTTGCTGCAGAGGGAGAGTGGAAGGCGATAAAGACTCTGTGAGTGGCAAGTGTACATGGATAGCTTCACATCAACTGCCAATATGTTGTGAGGCGGCGGTAACAGGCGAGGGTCTCGGGGGAGGGCTGCGGCAGAGCAGGCTAGCAGCAGACGGAGGGGAAAACAATTTCTGGTGCCAATAACCCCGAGCGGCACAGATGAAAAATGTTTTAATATTTGCAGCTGCTTTATGGCAGTCGGGGTGACAGTGATGGAGTCAATGTCAGCTTTTTCCTTTTAAATGTCATGCTCTGTCTCAGGCTGTCAGAGCGCCTGTGTGTGTGTGTGTGTGTGTGTGTGTGTGTGTGTGTGTGTGTGTGTGCGTGTGTGTGTGTGTGTGAGTGCGTGCGTGTGTATGTGTGCGTGTGTGTGTGCCGAATTGATCTTTCCTTCTTGTAAAGTGCCCAAATGTGAGAGCGCCCCACCCCTTGTTCCCTTCACCATTTTACCCCTAAACCACCCCTTTGTGCCTGTGTTCCTCCTGTCTCCCCTCCCTCCCTCCCTCCCTCCTCCTCCTCCTCCTCCCTCTATCCTCCAGTTGTCCATAAAGACAGTGCACTCAGCTGTCAGATGAAACTCCCCAAACCCAGCAGCCATCATTTAGATAATCACTTCCTCCTCTTTGCATTTTATTTGGATTTGATTATTTGTCATCTGCAGCGAGATGGAAACCATAAATTACATTGTGTCCCTTATGCCGTCGCTGAAATCAAACATGCAGCCAGAATCACAGAATCAGCAAATCGAGAAAATGCTACAGGATCCTCAACTTTTGGACACAAACACATAAAGACACTGAATGTGGCACACACAGGTATCATTTCAGAGAAAAGCCTAGAAGGTCTTCATAATTACACAAATTTCAAGTGCATAGGATTGGGGCAGAAAGAAATGATTTTTGTTGAGGGTTGATACCTCATTTTTTTTTTTTTATTTCCCAAAAAACACTTCTTCAAATTGCTTGTTTCTTACAACCACTATTTCAAAACTGCTTCATAAATGACTAAATTAATTATAGTTGTTGTGTATTAATACTCTGTCGATAGATCTGTCTACTTCCTGAGCCAAAGCCGCATCTATAAATCTTTACTCTTTATTTAATCGCATGTTCAACTTGAAAAGAAATATGTGTTTCAATGTGTTAAAACATGCTGATGCAAAACCAAAAGCAGAGGAATGAGCCCATACTCCCTGAGAGATGCAGGATGCTGCAGAATTGCACTGTTTTTCATTTAGTCTGTTGAGTGTGGCTCATCGTTTTGGGGCATTACATGCACTGGCCACAGTATCAATTCACCACGGGCTGTGGGGTAACATGTTCTCAGGTTCATATTGTCAGCGTTCACAATCTCTCATTTCACATGAGAATGTCATGTCATTTTCTCATTCATTATTTTCCTGGAATTACATATATGTATGCAGTGACTATTGTTATATGTTAGTATATATTGTACATTACATATGTTTTCTAATTGCCATGATTGACTCTATTAAATCTCCAACACATGAGGTGAAGTCTTCATTACATTGCCCACCTTAGCTGGCCTCTAAAAATTATATCATCTTCTGTCTTTTGTTATGAGAAGCCTGAGTCTTTGCTATTGTTCCCACACCTCCGGAGGATCCTCTTGACCTTGACTTGCTCCCACTTAGAGGGTCAGAGGTTAGACCAGCTACTTTTGGCAGGGCCCCTTCTGCTGCCCCCAACCCCACCCCCCTAAGTAATACATGTAGTGCAGTCAGGTCATTGAAGCCTTTGTACATGGCAAACAAGATCATAAGTATGATGGTAGCAGCATGCTTTTAGAAATGTTTTTTTTTTCTTCACATTCTGTCTTAAAACAGGTTGAACTATTGACTTCTTCTTTTTTTTTCTTTTAAGTTTAAAATGATCTTGAACTTTCTGGATGGATTTTATAGAAAGAAGGGTGGATGTTTTGACACCATCCTTAGGCACAAACCTCCACTAACATAATGCAAATGACATTTGATTCACAAAAAAAAATGTCAGGCACTGGGGAAAGAGATAAACATATCATTTTACTTTACTTTCAAATCCAAGCACAAGCACAGTAACTGTGTGTGTGTGTGTGTGTGTGTGTGTGTGTGTGTGTGTGTGTGTGTGTGTGTGTGTGTGTGTGTGTGTGCGTGCGCGCGTGTGTGTGTGTATGGTGGGGCAGTGTTTTCCTGCATGGAAATCACTGTTTCAATTAAAGGTGTTCGATCCAGCAGCACAGCAGGACGGGCCTGCACACAGGTTGGCTGGAGGGAGGCAGCACTGCTTCGTTGCCCCCATGCTGGGCGCTTCAGCGGGGGACTGATTTTTAATCCAGTGCCAGGCTAGTGGGCCCACACAGGATATCTCACCTATAATAGCAGCGTATAACCTGAGGCCAGACCCCTGATCTAGGTGTGAGAGGGACAGCAGTCATGGACTCTGGATGTCATTTTCTCTCAACGTGAACTCTGCCAATTCCTTTTTTTTTCCTGTGTATTTCGGAAAACAGAAGAGACTACATGTACTGTACGAGACTGCATGCACCGAAATGTGATCATGTTATGTAGATGGAAATCTGACCAAATGATAACAAATATATGGAACTGATTCCTGTCAGTGCACAAGACTATGAAACAGCATTCAGATCATGATGACACAGTAACGAGTGTACTTATAAACAACCCTGAATTACAACAAAAAAGGATGTCAAAATGAATTGTTAAGGAGCATAAAATGCAGCTGTTTTCAGTAAACCAGTTATAATAAAATATGTTGCACATTCTGTTTGGATAAAAAGCATGACAACCGCATTTATTGACATTTTAAAACTCTTTAAAACTGATATTTAAAGGTCCCATATTTTAAATTCTTTCTGTGTTTTATTTGAAGTGTTGATCGATAAGAAGATATATTTGTGGTTTTTAGAATCAGAAACCATCTCAATGTAGTTTTACATCTCTCTCTGGAGCTCCAGCAACAACAGGTCAGTGAGCCAATCAGAAGACAGTCTCTCAGCCTCTCTTCTGATTGGCTGAATGTTTCCTGAGTGATCCAATAGAAATATATCAGATTTCAGGTAAACACTCAGAGAAACCGAATCCTACAAGGTTGGATGGTGGGTCCTGGTGCGGGCATGGCTGAGAGCGATGACTGCTTTGTTGTGACATGACAAAGTTACAGAAGTCGTGACGGCTTGTTTTAAGGCTCAGTTTCTGAATACAGGCTGTGTGCATTTCTCTGTGGACTGAGGCTTTGATACTTTCATACTATTAATATAGAACCTAGACCTGCTTTATAATCAAAAAGGACATGGAAATCTACCTTTATACAATATGTGACCTTTAAAGTTTTAAAACTTTTCAAGAACTAACAGATACTCCAACTTTTTTGTCTTTTATCTTTGGTACCTGATATTTGTGCCTCACAAAAGTACCCTCCTTCAAAACAATGTTACAGCGATGCAAAAGATTTAAAAATGTAATATTTTAGATTTAATGGTTTCATCAGTCCTCATTTGTTGTGTAAAAAAAGTCTCTCTGTTTGGTCTTTTGCACTTTCATTTAGGAACTCATGGCTGGGTTTTCAGTGTTTCTCCGCTGCGTGGCCTAATTAAACTGCTTAATCAGTTAACGACTCCAGCGAACACAGTTAAAGGGGAATTAAGCACAAAAAGATTGAGGAGAGGAGCAGTGGAAATGCTGAGGAGAAGCTTCGCTCGTCTCCAGTGTGAAATAAAATTGGGGATGAAGCCGAGCAGAGGAGGCCATTAAAAAGTGAGCAGAGGCTGCCGCACTGTTTGCTGCTATTGTGCTGAGGGCGAGCGAGCCAATCGAGATACTTGTTTAAATGGGAAAACGGGACGTCTTCACAAAGAGGCAAATTAAAAGCACTTTGCTCTGTTAAGCAGAGGGGAGACAAGGGAAAACAGGGGAAAAACAACAACAGAAGTGAAAGGCATCTTAGAGGAACTGCACTCCTTCACTGCATCTTTATAGTTCTCAGGTGATTTCAGATCAGTTGCACTTAATAGACTTGTGGGGGGAAAATGGAAAATTTATTATTGTGCTAGTTTGGCATAAAAATACATACAAAGCAGTTGTAATGTGTCATTTTGTCACTGAAAATGGCTTTTACGTCTATTGATGCTGCCTTCAACAAAAGAACTAGGAGACATGAGAAACAGCATTTTTCCTATATCTCTCTTTTTCTCTCTTCTTTATCCTTCTCTCTTTTTTCCCCCTCCTCACCCGTTGTCTCCAACATTTCCACTATTCCATCTACTGTCCTCTCGTCTATTTCATTTCTCTTCCCATTTTTCCGTGGGTAATTTCTAAAACTTCTTGCTTCCTCTCTCCTCAATCACCCTCCCTTCTTCATTTCTTCTCCCTTCAGGCCGGGAATTTGACTCCATCCCCGGCCAGGTTCATGCAAACCATCAGACTGCTAATTTTGTTGGCTAACACAATGCAATGGGGACCAGACTAGTTTTAAATTTGGCCACTATGGTCATCTGGGAGGAATATTATCCAGATCATAAAATACAAAAATTGTGATTGACCAAAGAATATGAAAAAAATGAATAAACAGAAATCATGGGACCGCTTTCTGGTTACAAGTCTTCACATTTCTGACCGCTCAGAAACAATGGATAGCCTAATTATCATTATAGATGGCCATTATCAAAGGCAAACTCAGTATAGACTGATAGGACTGGCAGCAGCAGTGGTAGGACACACGTTGCAGCTGCAGCAGCTCAGCGAGGTAGCCGTCACACACAGGTGAGGTTATGCAAGAGCTCTGTCAACTCATTCCTGCTTGTTATATTATCACTGGGCAGATTGACTGTGCACGGCACAGGACAAAACAACCCGCAGGCCACCAGGAAATGTCTCGGTGCTCCTGATGGACTGTCTGCCACTGCCTCCTACTGACATCTCTACCTCCTCATTGACTGAATCCAAATAGTCACCCTCTGGACTTGGGGATTTGGACCTTGAAGACTTTGATCATATGAACCACTGTTTTCTGAGTGATCAAATAAATACATAGCAGATTTCAGGTAAAACACTCACAGAAACCAAATCCTGCAAGGTTGTATGGTGAGTCCAGGTGGGCGGGGCTTGGGGTATGGCTGAGAGCGATGACTGCTTTCTTGTGACATCACAAAGTTCCAGAAGTCCTGATGGCTGGTTTTAAGGCTCAGTTTCTGAATACAGGCTGTGTGCATTTCTCTGTGGACTGAGCGCTTTGATACTTTCACAGTATTAATATAGAACCTAGACCTGCTTTATAATCAGAAGAGACTTGGGAAGCTACCTTAATACAATATGAGACCTTTAAATGTGTCAAGAACACAAGGAGAGAGGAGGCTTCTAGTGAAGAAACAGGTGTATCCTATGAAGAAGTCTTTTACTGGACAGCAACCATCCCTGACGATGGGAATTTTAGTAAGCAGATCTGATGGGGCAGTAAAAAGCCACAACATTAGATGTTTAATCAGATTCATAATATCATGATTTTCTTCTTTATCAGCCAAGAGACTTCTCTTCTTTTTTTTTCTTATTTATACTCAAGTGTATCTTGGCTCTTTCAGGAACTACAAGGTTCAAGTCTTTGTCCTACACAGCTGCACAGTTGTAGTTATTATTATTCCTGTAATGTCAGTTAGAAAAGCAGTGAACTTGCAGCATTTCACAGACAAAGTATAGCTTTTATTTGGAGCATTTACAGCTCCCTCATGTCCATTCTGCTCTTTCAGCAGTAAACTAATATTATTGTCTAGTGGTATTATATCTATTAGTCTGGTGACGCAACAGGTCTATAATTTGTATTCAGCTATTCTTGTAACTCATTTCTACTTTTTCTCCCATCTCCATCCATCCCTCAATTTTTCCTATCCTCGCCTCCCCTCTCCTTTTCTCTTCCTCTGCCCACCATTCTATTCATGTTCTCCTCCCTAATCCTGATCTCCTCTCGCCTCTGCTCTGCACACACCTCCACTTTCCTCCTCCTCCTCCTCCTCCACTCAGCTCCACATGCCTTCTTCACTTCTTGGATGGAGCCCAAAATGATTCAGGCTCATTATGCGGGACACTGTATGGGGGGAGAAAACTGGAAAGCAGAGAGAGGGGGAGAGAAAAGAGGAGGGGAGGGAGCATAAAAAAAGAGGAAGGATGCAGGGGAAGAGAGCATCTGTTGGCCTCCAAGGTAAGGCAGCGAGCTTGATACACACACACACACACACACACACACACACACACACACAGTCTGCAGAGTAACATCACATACTGTAAAAATGTTAGGCATATTTTTGCACAAATTTGAGGTTTTAGATTTCTACTCATTATCAGAACACCATTACACACACACACATTATCTGTCCATCTCTGTGCATGACTGTGTAGGTATGCACTTGCCCATGTGTCTGGTGATGCATGCGTTCGTGTTTGTATGTGTGTGTATGTATGTGTGTGTATATGTGTGTGTGTGTGTGTGTGTGTGTGTGTGTGTGTGCCTGTGTGTCTACACCTGTGTGTGTGTGTCAAGTGTTCGCGGACGCTGAAGGGGACTGAGTGTTTTCTGACGCCTGTCTAGCTGCGCCTGTCTCACTGGGCCATGGAAGTGTCATCTGCCCAGGCCTCAGCACTCACACACACACACAAACACACACACACACACACACACACAGTCTCACATTCTCTCTCGCACATTGGTGAGGAACAGACAGCCCAGAGTTTGCTGTCATCTCATCACACTGTGCAGGTCCGGCCGTGCGCGCCTGTATGTATGTGTGTGTTTATGTGTGTGTGTGTGTGTGTGTGTGTGTGTGTGTGTGTGTGGTAAAGAAAGAGAGTGAAGGAGTGAGAGCATAATACTGCTGCTAAACAGCAAGCCTGCTGTCATTGTGGACTTCAAACTTCAGGTAACACCAAATAAATTTTGAGAAATTTCTCCTTTTTGAAATCCATTAATAGCATCACAGTGATGCCAGAAACTGTCTAAAACGAAGACATCAGTGGCCGTGCCCCCTAAATCACACTCCCCTGCTTTGATGCTGTCTTTGTAACAATTAAGCTGTATGAAAATGCTCGGAAAATTACTGCATCGCGTAATTTCCGGCAAAAAGCCTCTTTGTGCCACTACCATTTCTACTCATTACCACCAAACCCAGTGTATTCTAATGGAAAACCCAATTAGCTTGTACACGAGAGGAATGCTAATGGGGATCACAAAATTCTTGAGTGCTTAACGGCATGCATTTATGTGGTGGTTGGCTGCACAATTCATTTGGCAACCATCAAGGAGTAATTTGAGAAAAGGTAAGAAAGACTGGAGGCTGATTAGAGAAAATGTACCTGTTTATAGGGTCTGAGTTCCTGTGATTGTGGAAACCCTTCACTTCCATGGATCTATCTGGTAGAGAGCTTTTTGTTCAAGCATTTGATGAAGTAGAGGTTGAAAACAATACTGTGGTGACAGATTTTGCAACAGGAGCATGTAGTTAAAGTTAAAGTTAAAGAAACATTACATACTGAGAGGTGAAAATTCAGTTGAGCAAGCTGTTGTTCTTATTAACAGCTTCTGTGTGACCTGAAGTTAATTTGGTAGATTTAATAACTGTTAAAGACACCCTCCAAGGAAAATCAAGTTTTTAACATATCCATATGGTATTTTTTATATAGAGCTAAATAAATCAATGTCTGCTGTGTACTTCCACTTTGAACTGCAATGAACCAATGACAAGCTCATTAAAAAAAACAGATAGCCGGGGTTTCATACGTCACAAACCTAAGGAACCAATCCTGTCAACTTGCTGGTGGGGTGGGGGGGGCTAAATACACCTGAAACCTTGCTAAAATATGCTAACTATACTACTCTCTGATTTTGGTCACCATAGACTTCCCATCTGAATCTGGGTTTGACTGAGGTTCAAACATGTGGCATAGGTAGTTTCTCTCCTCTGATGTCTCATCCTCTAACCATCTTGATACTTTCTGCTCTTTCACCTGTCAACATAGGGCACGCAGGTGGTGGGCGGGGCATAAGGCCTAATCCAGAATTTCTCAATGAGGAAGTAAGAGGAGATGAGCTTCTATCCCCAGTTTTCCTTTTTTCACTTTTTATGTGGGAAAACCATGTTAAAAAATCATATAGTTACAAAGTTTAAAACATATCTGGAGAGGAACTTTCATAAAGTTATTACTCACAATTTATAATCTCTTTGCAAAGGCTACCTTGTGAGAAAGCAGTACATAATAGTAGAATAATACATTACATTGCATTTTCCAGACACTTACATACTTCAAACCATATGTACCAAAACCAGTCTGACACTAACATCACCCTCTCACTTTCCTCATTATCCCCCTCAGCTGGGTGGCCGGTGAGCATCAGAAGTGACCTGCTTCCTGCCTGCACTGGTTGCCACGGTAGCAGCCGAAAGACATTTCTATTCGCAGCAATAAAGGCAGATGGGAGGATGGGGGAAAGATGGTTCCATGGGAATGAGAGGACAATGGCCTCTGTTTCCCTCCTTTACTCTTTGTCAAGTAAACTTTAACCTGGGTAAAGGGTAAGTTAGAGTGAGGTAGAGAATAAGGGAGGGAGAGAGAGTGTTGATGCATGCCAATAAATCAGATTTTTAATTATCAGCTGTATGATAAGAAGCATGTGACCGCCCTCCTCTCTTCTCCTTTGCCTCATTCCGTGACTCTCTATCTCACTTCTTCCCTCTCTCTACCTTTCCTCTCTTCTTTCCTTTCCTGTCCCCTGATCGTTCTTTCCATATTTTCGATCCACATCTGTGTTTTCTCTTCCTCTCTCTTGCGTCCCGCTCTCCTGTCTCTCCCACAGCACACATCTCCAAAAGCTTTCTGTCAAGCTATACTGGGAGTGAACAGAGCATTACCCTACAAGACTGATGCCAGCTACCTTGCATTGTGCTAATAACAGTGGAGCAACTAGCAATGCATACATGTCATGTACCAGGCTGCTGTGCTGTCAGCTCGCAGCCCGAGCAGCTGACAGACAAAAGCAAAGAGAACAAGATTCCACTAATTCTCCTTCACTCTCACACACATTTGAAGAGAAATGGACAGACGAGGCCGTTTCGTGGCGTATGAGGCAAGATAGTATTTGTTTGAAAAGTCATGCTGTAGAGGAAGCAGGGTTCAGGGTCAGTGAGGTGAACTGCTTTAAATGAATATCCTGCAACATTTATATTCACATTCACCACTTGCTTGGAATAAATAGAAACTAATTAGGTAGTTAGCATGAGCAGGGATTGCCAGAAAAGAGGAGATAAAGAAAGGCACACCACCAAAAGAAGCTTAAGCCTCAGCAATAGACCCTGGCAAACAGACACCAGAGAAAGATGTCACCAAAGACAAATCTAATTGTTACTGATTGCATAACACATGTGTAGTGTAAAGTATGCCTGGGTAGAAACAGTTTGCATTTAAGTGTCCTTGCAGCCACAATTCTACATTTTGGTTGTTATTTTTTTTATAAAAAGTCAAAAACAATTAAAATGAGTTTTTTACCTTCCTCTATAGTATTCTAGCTAATTGGCTGTGAAAAATGTGCGATGCCCCACCTCACAGCAAAGAGAGTGCAGGGGGAAGTGTACGAGACAAAAGGATCAGCACCGTTTTGAATGATGTTAAAGTGTGTTTTTCTATTGTGTCACATTAAAGAGGTGAAGCACATTTCTCCACAGTTTTCCTTTTAGAGAGTTCATGGGAACTCAACAAATAAACTAAAAAATCAACAGCTCCCATAATATTAGGCCCAGATGCTTTAAGCTTCACAGAAGATTTTTTGACAAGATGTAGAAGGGATATGATGCTTTTCATTGTCCTTGTATAAAATACCCTATCTTAGGAAAAGGTCATATTTGATAACCATAACTAAGGCGAGCACAAAAAAATACCGTATGAACTGATGTAGAAAAGGATGGATTTGCGAAACAAGCAAATTTTCGAAACTAAATGATTTCAGATGATGTCTCATGAATGTATTTTGGCCTTACAGTTCTTCTGTTATAAGCTTTTTATTTGCATATGCAAATCTGTGTAAATTAGGTTAAAAAAAACAGGTGGATGTTAAGAGGCTACCATGTACAAAGTTGTATCAGGACAGGACTGGCAGTAAAATCTGACAATTTTCAACTTGTGATGAAACAACAAAACAGATTTTAAGTGCCACCATCAGTGATCCATCCATCCAGAGCTGCTGCTGTGCCATGGATCAAACTTCATCATGATTGACGAATATCAAGCACCACACTGAGATTATCAGAACATTATAAATGACCTGATATTCACTGAGTATTGATCGTACAGCCTGCCAAATGTTATACAACAAACCACACATAAACATATGGACACAGTCAGACTGAGCTGTCTTATCAGCAGGTGATTATATTCCCCTTCCTCTGTGCAAAAACACCCAAGGCCAATCATTCTCCATTTGACAGACTTTGAGATTTCATTGATTGTCCTGGCTCTCAGACTCAGTTCATTCTTTACATGTCCCAACTTGAAAACTAGTTTCAGTGTCCCTTATTTTGAAACTCACTGGATTAGAATAAGTTGGATTTGCACCGAGCTGAAACTCGTCTACAGGTCAGCTGATTCATTCTCTCATCCATGATGCTGTTTTTTGTGAATAATTTTGGACCTTTCTGGCACTTCAACATCAGCAGAGCTCAGCAACATAATGTGTTGATCTCCCCTCATAATACAGCGGCCTGTGAGGTGAACTGTGTGGGAGCGGCGCTACAATAAGTTGAGTAAGCTGTTAAAACACATCCACAGTGGAGCTGGAGCAGCGGAGAAATGGCTCTGCATGAGAAAAAAAAAAGAGGGACCTGAAAATATGGGGCTGTGTGGGGGTGGCCAGACTGATATGTCACCCACTGGCTCTGCCACTGTTCTTTGAGCAGCACCATCTCTTGCTAGATGCAAATTACACACTGTACATAGGGCCCTCCCGACCCTGAGGGACCCTGTTCTGGCTGCTGCCTTGTGAATTTATTTAGAAAATAAACAAAAAAATATGATACTAATAGTAACAATCAAACAGTGTGTTTGTTTCTTTTTTCATTAATCGGGTAGAAGGTGTTATTTCCATTACCTTCATAGAGGCTGGTGGTCTTCTGATCCCACTTTGGCGTGACACCAGCAATCAACGGAAACTATGGTGGACATTCAGGTGAGGTTAAAGGTCCCATATTGTATAAAGTGAGATGTCCATGTCTTCTTTGATTATAAAGCAGGTCTAGGTTCTATATTAATACTGTTATAGTATCAAAGTGCTCAGTCCACAGAGAAATGCACACAGTCTGTATTCAGAGATTGAGCCTTAAAATGAGTCATCAGGACTTCTGTAACTTTGTGATGTCACAAGAAAGCAGTCACTGCCACCCACCCACCTAGACCTACCATCGAACTTTGCAGGATTTGGTTTCTCTGACCATTTACCTGATATATTTTAATTTGATAATTGTATTTCACTCAGAAAACAATCAGCCAATCAGAACAGAGGCTCTGAGCCTCTGTTGGCTCACAGACCTGTTATTACTAGAGCTCCAGAGAGAAGCCTGCGAGATATAAAACTACATTAAAAAGGGTTTTGGTTTTTAAAACCACAAATATATCTTCTTATGGATCAGCACACACAGGAGAGGTGTAAAATATGGGACCTTTGATAACCAGGCACACTTAGAAAATGTTCATTTTAATTATTTCTGTCTGAATACTACTAGTAACTACATGCCACAAAGATTATGAAAGGTGTTTTCATTTTGAAAAGCAAACAGTTCAGCTGAAGTACAGTATCAGGAGTAATAACATGTAAGCGCAGCCACTGTTTCCTGTGCTCCTCCCCTTTTCATGGATTGTATAAACACCATGTGTTTAGGTATTTTCTCTCTCTCTCTCTACCTTAAAAGTCTTAGATCACTTCAAAGGGATTTACAAGCACCTCCCTTTTGTCTCTCCTCCTTCCTTTCCCCTACAGACCAACTTGACCTCCTCATACACCACCCCCACCCACATCTCTGTCTGTTTGTCTGTCTGTCTGCAGGAAGAGGAGAGCTTGCTGATTTATGAGTGCTTAGCTGTTTAATTCTCTTCTATGCTAGGCTGGGCTAGTGTATGTGTGTGTGTGTGTATATGGGGGGGGGGGGTCTGTGGAGAGGATTGTGGGAAATCAAGAGGTGGAGAGACATGTGTAGTGTTGGTTGGGATGTGTAGTTGCTGATGTACTGGGTGGGTCTTACATCCTGGGATAATTTATGGATGTGTAACCTCATGCAAACACACATAACATAAATACACAAAGAGTGAAGGGTGAATCAGTAGCTCCATAAACACAAACAAGTTGTACTTACATGACAATTAAAAAAAAAGAAAGGGAAAATGGATACAAGTATATCAGAGTTTATTGGACTAAATTTTAAAACTTCATTTTTTAAATATTGTAGTTTTCAAAATACATTTTTGAATTTTCAGCAAAATGCAACACGAGTTAGAATTCAAGCGGATGTGACAAGATTACTTCGCCTGGAAACGAGATCAAGCAGTGAGTTCATGTTTATTTGCTCTTGCAGGTGGGTCTGGCACCCCTCCCATTCAGACAGAGGTCCATCAGTCCTGAGACAGGTCAGGCCAATCACAATGGTTATTATTTCACTTTATTAAGTTCAGATATATATTCAGGATGAGAGGCTAACCATTTACATTTTGAAAATGTGGTGGAAAGAAATGTTTGGAAATTTGCTGTGGAGTTTTCTGAGATGTGAGGATCCAGGGGAGAGGGGTGGTCATCTCAGTAGTTCGCAGCCCGACCCCCGACACCAACAGCCGGTCAATGTTTGCCGTCATCCTTGGAGTACAATATCTCTGCAAGCCCTATGGCAATTTACTGCTCTATTCTATGTAGCGTTATGGTATACGATATAATTTGGTCTAGAGTTGAAATGTAATATTTTTTGACAGATAAAATTGAATACACAATACTTTTTTTTTTTTGGACAGTTTAACAACAGCACCTCTGTGGAATTTGAGGCTCTTATATGTACAGATATACAGATACAAAGGAAAATGAATGGAATGAGCACATTCAATTTTGTCAGATTTTAATAGGCGTTACAGATCAGATATCAAGTCTATCTTTCACCACACTCACGGTCAATATAATTTTTCTTCAGAAAAAGTCTGTTTAGATTATTCTGTCATGGTACAGTCAGGTACAGGTGTGCCGAAGTGTAATCACCAGTGAGGAGCACACCAAATTTGGACTCGGGAGTCTGGACTCCTGAGTTGAACTTGTCAAGGTCTAACTCTCAAGAACAGGAGTCTGAACCTGGCGCAGAGAAAGACCTTCAGTATGTTCTCATCTAAATTTTCCCTATGAAATAACTGAATCAGTGGCTCAGTGGGAGAGAAAGCGATGCCAAGCTGACTCAGCTTGTGATCTACTTCCTTGAATCAGGGCTGTAATGTGCCCTTCCATCACTAAATGTGACAGCACAGGTGAGAAAGGGCTAATTTTGCACAACTGACTGTTGAACCTTTTTGGTTCAGTGGAATTACGGCCTGATTAATCAGCCATGATTAGCATTTAGCGAGACCTCGTGGATTGTGGGGCTCTGATGCAGGTCTCTTATTTATTTATATACCTCCACCTTTTCGTTTTTCTCAAACGCATTAAGCTGCCAGTCTCATCAGGCTGACAGGGTCAGTGGCACCGTTCATTACGGGACCTGCGGAGGAGACGAGACGAGTCTGCTGCACAGCTCAAAGCTCGATAGACGCCTCAGTGTTTAAGCTCAGCTTTTAAGGACTGTACATGTCTTTAGAGGTGCTGGTTGGCAGATTTGTTACCTTTGGACATGACTAGTCCGGCTGGTTCCTCTGCTTCAGTTATTTATGCTAAGCTAACTTGGTTGCTGGCTGTAGCTCCATATTTAGCATGCGGATATGAGAGCGGTGTGTCATCTCAACTACCTCTCACCAAGACAGCAGATAAATGTTTTTTTTTTCCAAAAGCTACAAAGAAGCAGAGAAGTTTCAGTAATGGCAAATGTCTAGTGTACAGGGATGCATCCCTGTACACTAGACATTTGCCATTACAGTGGATAGATGGCTTGATTGTAAATGATGACTCAGACCTTTTGAACAATGAATTTTAGTTCCTTCCCTATGGTCGAAGATTCAGTCCAGTGCAAAGCAAAACAGTACAAAGAAAGCTTTGCTCCAGCAGCCATCACTCATATGAATAAGTTGTAGTAACACTGCATGGAAGCAATATTTAATCTATCTATTTTTATTTACCTGCCTTATAGTGTTGTCTGTGCTGCGTGTTAAATGTGTATGTGTAAAATTGACGACTCTTTTAAGCAAACCAAATTTACCTACGGATACAAATAAAGTAACCTAACCTGACCGAACCTAAGTCATGGTGTCAGCTCCTCAAAATCCCTCATGAACATCCAAGTAGAAAAACCGCAGTAACAGAGGATCATAATTTCTATTGTCACGTGAGGTCACCTACCAATAAAAGGTAATTGGTTTTAATAAGCTGACCATCTTGTTTCAGATGACCTGGTGAATGTTAAGTCAAATATTTGCACTTCATTCAGCTCTGTTTTGGTCTCCACCAACTCCTGAGAAAAAAACATCTTGCTTTTTAGCTTCTAGTCCACTATGTTCACTACATAACCTCTGTTTGCCATTTGGTGGGTTGGCAGTGTACATTGGTTTTATCAGAGCTTTTTTTTTGCTGAAAACCCAAGTGTGTGGTCTGTGACTGAGGCTGAATCAAAACAATGTAATCATTGTAAATGGAGAATATTGATCATAGCTATTTTGTTAGCAAATTGTTCACATCCTTGTTGAGGCCCATACATTACACCCCTTCTCCCTGCTTACACCGTCATGTTGCACATCATCATCATCATCAAACTTTGAAGTCGTCTTCTGTCTGAGTCTGCATCCTTGTCGGTGCTACTCTCTCTTTCTCTTTCTGTCCTCTTCTTTCCCTCACTTCCTCCTCAGATCTTGGTGCAGGGCTGTAATAGTGGCGGTCGGCCCTGGGTGGCGATGCAATGTTCTCTCCCAGGACTTGAGCAGACCTGGAAATATGGCTGCCAGGAGAGGTGGTGGCAGATGGCTGACAAGGCATTTTTACCCATAACGCCCCAGTAAAACTTTAACTCCCAAGATTTAGTGCTAGCGCTCTGCACTTAGCAAGCTGCAGCCGCTGGCATATTTTTTCAAAAGTCCCAAACTGATGGTTTTGCCAGCTGCGCATAAACATGCTTTATTGATTGTGCTGTTAAAAGATTCAAAGGGCCAGTATCATTTAGCAAAAGACAGTTTTAGAGGACAAATAAAAGCTAAAAATTGCTCAAACGTTGTGGTAGGCATCATTGATTTTTAGAGGAAAACACAGAATACTGAATTAAATTATTCATTGTGTCATAATATTGACTGATGACGATGGTAGACAATAATTTAGAAATTTAAAGGTTCCTAGGCAACAATGGCAATTAAGGCATTTAATTCACCCAGTTACAATCTCTGAGGGCCTTGCTACAGCTATATCTCTTAATTTGTCCTGGACAAGAGCACCATGAAAGTCATGCTCACTTACAAAATTGTCCAAAGAGAAAGCTTTGTGCTCATAAACCATGCACAGAGTTTTGGCTATTTTATTTATACTGAAGAGCGCTGTACATCAAAACAACCAGTGAGGGGGAAGAAACATTTTGGTGATAGTATTTTATACATCCTATCACTTTAATCAATACTAAATTATCCTCAGAACATAAAGCTACCCTCCTTAGGCTAATGTATCTGAAGGCATCACAAAATAGACAACATTACTCATGCAGGGTTATGCATTGTGTGCTGACTACAGGGTGTTTGAAGGGCTAATTGGACCCTGGGTACATGTAAGTATGGTAGGATGACTGGAGAAGTGTCTAAGGGCGATAGAGGCACAAAGGAGACAGAGACAGAAAGTGAGAGAGGGGGAGACAGAAACAAAGGGGGGAGAGACAGAGGGGCCGTGCAGGACAGGGCCTACCAGGCTGTATGGTGGTACTGATGTTATTGGACTCAGGTGAGACATGCACACATCTGTGCTTACTAGCCTGTGTGGTGTGTGTAAGTGAGAGAGAGGTTGTGAGTGTGTGACTGATGTGCCTATCCCTACATCTGCACATGTTGGTTATATAGATATATATATTTTTACTGCACACAGCTGCCAGTGTCTCTACCTGGGACCTGTAAAAGGGTTGAACACTGTACCAGTCGTAACCAAGGGCAGCAAAGAAATTCACTTTATACACGGCATATACCTCTCTTCTTAATCTCCCATTCTTTTTCTTTTTTATTCGAAAAAGAAATAAAATCTGACATTTTTCTGCTGGAACAGAAGTTGTGTCACTCAGCGCAAAAGTCAGTAATGGAAATACATTAAAGATAAGAATCAATGGAGAAAGCAAGAGACAACATGGGCCACTTTACTGGTAGCAGAAAAAATAACAATAAATAAATTATAAATAGCAGCAATGAGCAGCAATACAGTTCAGCTAGTTTAAAAATTGTTTTTTTGTTCCCTAAAATTGAGGCAAAAGCCATCATTTAGGACAGAATGAGAATTATACAATGAAATCAAAAAAATCTGTAACTTAAGGCCAAAGTGAGAAACTAGCTAACATTAGTTAGCTAAACTGTAACCTAAAGCTAAAGTTAGAAACTAGCTACCATTAGCGTTCATCTATAAATACTTGACACAGTCTAATTCAGGAACTCTGAACGTAAGAAAGTAGTGTATTAATAAATTAATAAATCGATAGATAGATAGATAGATGGATGGATAGATAGATAGATAGATAGATATATAGATAGATAGATAGATAGATAGATAGATAGATAGATAGATAGATAGATAGATAGATAGATAGATAGATAGATAGATAGATAGATAGATACTTTATTTATCCCCTAGCGGAAATTCATAAATTGTCTGAAATCATATTGCAAGATTCTTCCAGATATGAATATGGGAAATATGTTGTAATATTCACAATTACATAAGAAGATTACATAAGTGTTTCATCCACCCCAAGCTGTTGTATATCTTTTGGGTGGGTCCAAATCTCAATCAGCGGGGTCAAACCCCCCAATTCCCACCATTATTCGAACCCTGATTTAGGATCACTAATGCTCAGTTAAACTGACATACAGCCATCCTCTGCACCCTGTGTTACAGCCATAGCTGGTGCATTTCAGTTACTGTATGTACAAGAGAAGCATTAACTGCTAACCCTAACCACTGTTGTATTAGTGAAGGTTATGTCAGTCAAATATTAGTGGTACCAGCAGGAGTAGTCATATAGTGCTTTCACACACACACACACACACACACTGCAACCCTGGATGTTTCTTGTTACATTACACAGAGGAGCAATATGTGAGGACACAAATGTCCAAATCACATGGATCTGACATTAAACCGACTTTACCCTGCCAGCTTCCTGGTATAAAGTCTGTGTTTTCTGTTTCAGTGCGGTGAGGTGTTGAGGTGTTTCTTCAGGTTTCTTTTATTCTTCCTAGCATTTTGTAGCCACAGGGCTTCTCTCTCAACTATAATACATAATCACTTTTCTGTCAGCAGCATTATATTTGAAGTAGATCCAAATGTCAACCCTTTTTTTCTGACCAAGCCACAGTTTTGCCATCATGTTCTTTTCATGTTTCTGTTGTCTGAACTCTTACATGTGTGGCAATGCATAAAATAGCTAGGTTCAGAATAGTACTGTTGGTGGTGTGTTCATGGGACATTTAGATTATGTAATTGTTTGAAGAAATGTTTGAAGGAATGTCATTTCTGCCTCTGCGTCGGCGACAGCCAGGGCCGGAGGCATTATGTTTTGGAGTGGTCTGTCCGTCCATCCCATTCTCATGAACACAAAACAGCTTAGTAATGCCTTGAGGGAACCTCTTCAAATACAACACAAATGTCCCCTTAGACATAGATTTTGGTGGTCAAAGGTCAAAGGTCAAGGTCACGGTCACAGTTTTGGAGCGTTGAATGTGATATCTCAAGACCACCTCGATAGAATTTGTTTAGATTTGGCACAGACATTCACTTGGACTCAAAGACAGATTTTGGTGGTTAAAGGTCAAAGTTCAAGTCACAGTGATCTCACATTCTTGTGAATGCAATATATGAGGAACGCACAGGGGAAAAATCTGGCACAAACATTCACTTGGACTCAAGGATGAACTGATTAGATATTCTTAAACTTCAATGAATGACGTCTGTTTCATTTTTTTCATTTTTGCTAACGTCTCCTCTTCATCATGTTAAAAAAGGCAGCTGATGAATATTTTTCGTCCCAGTTTTTGTTGAGAAAAGCAGCCAAACAGACCACCACAGAGACCTGGGAAGAAATAGTTGCTTATGACAATAGGATGAAGGTGCACCAGTAGTCTGCGCTCTTAGAAATGGCCCACACCAGCAACAGTTACACTTCCTACGTTGCCATCTCTGCACACCTCCATCTATTCATCTACCAGCAAAGAGCAATGGACCGGCCTGCTGGCCCCCAAACGTACTGGATGCGACGCTTTATCTCCACACATTAACATGATAGAAAAATGTGAATACTAGAATCTTATCTCAGTCTCACATTATAAGGAGCATTCATCATGAAGCACATTATGTATTTATCATGTCAGCAGAGGGAAAAAGATGGTGCAGGTAAGATCGCATTTACTGGTCAGTGCAAGGCCTGTTGTATTGTCCACAACTTATATATATATATATATATATATATATATATATATATATAAAAGAATCTCATCCATTCTTTCACCTCACATGCCCCCCCCCCCTTTTTTTTTTTTTGTTGCCATCTTGGATCTGAAATTAACTTGCACTCCGAAGCCTGTGACTTAATAGGATAAAAGTATAAAGAAATATAAAGAGACTTCTTTGGGATCAGTGAGATTCACAATATACATTAACTGGGTGTGAAGCTGTGATGTGCAGACAGATAAATGTGCAGGAATTACTCAATTCTTTCTCTTTTAATAATTCTGTCATCCTTACCCGCTATTTGACCATTACACTATTGAAGTCATTTTTTGTAGAAATAGGTAATATCATCAGTCATTATAATCATTTAATACATCTATTTCCCCTCCATTCTCTCTCTCTCTCTCTTTTGGTTCCTAAGCTGGTGCCAAATCCTGTATCTAGTAGTTGCTCATGGAAATACATTTCAGTGGCGGGCAGTGAAATAGGGCTGCTTGCCATGTAGAACTATATGGGCCAGATATGGGTGGTATAGGACTGTGTGCAAAGCCGGTGGGGAGTTTTACAAATTGGCCGAGTGTGTGTCATTAATTCACCTTGTCTACGTGTTTCTGCCTTTGATTCATTGGTTTGTAGACTGTAGAGAGTTAACAATGGCTTGTCCACCCTTGCCATTTCAAGGGAGTGAAAACTTTAAATGTATATGCATTAGATTATTATTTTCTATTTTTACATCTCCGCATTTGAAACTATTTCTATTGTTTGATTCTGCTCTCCTGTCAAACCATATAAAACAAGTATAGATACATAAATACACATTTTGAGATGCATAATAGGCCAACATTTCACAGTACTGGAATCAGTTTGTGAAACCTGCGACTTCCTCCGAAAAATTACATTTATTTACCATTAATTTGCAACAGCAAATAGATTTAGAAGGAAATGAAATTTTCCCCAAATAGGTTTTCTGTCAACATATTAAGGCAATAGATTTATCAGAAAAGTCAAACAATGTTCATGCTAAATGTATCTGCAAAATGTTCATCGCATTTCATTAGTTTTTCCTGCTAATGAAGGAAAAAAACTGATCATGCAACTAAAGCATGATTAACATATTTATGGTTTTGTTGAGAGCCATTAAAGTTCAAGAGCGTTCTCTTATGAAAATACTGAAAAGTCAATGGTCACAGGACAGGATGTGTGTACTTTTTCTAAATGTAACTAAAACCTTTCCCCCCTAACATTCAATGGACACCAATCGAGGCAGTGGCAGGTATCAGAAGACTGGTCTTCAGTAGTCACTTTGTCAACTTGTGCTGTGAGAAGGTCACCAGTGATGGATCCATATCACAGCCGTTCTTTGAAAATGAGTAAAGCTCTAGCAAACAACACAATAAAGGTTGTTAATTAACCTGCCATGTTACTACTATATGCTATTCATTCATCTCTAGCCAGTGAATTTTAATGAATTCTCTATTTAATGAACTCAATCACAAAAAATAAATAAAATAAAATAAAATAAAAAATAAATCCGAGGGTTTATGCGATAAAACAAACTCAATAAAAAGGTGTAGCAAGCCAATTTCCTTCCAAAAATATGACATTACAAAATTTTCTGATAACTCATATGAACTCTACTTAACTCTAATTGATAGTTTTTTTTTTTTATTATTCTTTCTTTTTAATTTCTGTATTGTAGTTGCAGATTTCTCAGACTGTTTAATGTATGGGTCTCAGTCGAGCAAGATCAGGTAATGGAGAGAACACAGCTCACAAACAGCGTCTAAACACTCAGGAATCGCTTCCTACTGAAACTGTATTTCTTTTTAACTGCATAATTGTCGTAAATTTCAAATGAAAACTCTTGAAACAACCACAGCCAGTGTGGTCGATGAAATATTAATATTAGCTCGAGCAGGCAGGTGTGGTTACACAACAGTAAACATGCTAATTGCGAGATTAGCTTTGTGGTGACCAGTGTCTTGTAGATCATATTGGTCCCTTGAGAGTCTCCATCACGACTGCGACTGATGCAGAAATAAATAAAAACAGTAATGAAGGATTTGACAGTGTGAGTTCAATGGTGTTTTTACTCAACAAAGCCAAACAAGTTTAATATTAATAAATTACAGTTGCCAGTGTGTGTTTTTTTTTTTTTTGCTTCTCTGCATGTTGTGCAATAAGGAACTGCAATAGATGGCTACTGACTACAGCGGCAGTAGTTACAGTGTAACAGCACAAAGAAAAAGCAGTATGCTTACACCTCCTAAAAGATGCTGGAGAAATGTACACAGTTAATCTTCCTCCCCTTTGATTTGATTGTGCTTGCTAAATACAAGGGGACTTAATCAAGCTTAAAAATAACAAACAAACAAATAAAAGAGAGGTCCTGGGAGAACTCATTAGAAGCCTTGTCAAATTCCAAGAGACTACATAATTACTTTACCAAAATAAAAATGCAAAGCTATTTCATTTGTATTTGCTTTTCTTTCCGAATTACTGCTGAACTAAGGTTATTGAAACTTTATTCCTTTGAAAAGTTTGATTGAGGCGGGTGAACGGAGCACATGAGGTGCTGCATTTGGCCCCGTGGCACGCTCATCACTAGCTGGAAAACGTCGAGCAGAAACGTGCCGCTCATTCTGACGCTGTCCATCAATTGGAGCAGGAAAAAGAAGATGAAACACATGCGCTTCCTTCCCTTCATTAAAAAAAACGACAAAATCAGGCCCCATTGACAAGGAAATGAAACAAGTTGGGCAAATTTCTATAAATAAATCTTTTTTTTTTTTTTTGTCGTTTTAATTACCGGATCAACAGCGGCTCAGATGAATGGCCCGGCCATCAATCTTTAATTAATGTCACGCTTTGTGGATTGCAGCGATGCTGGGCCTGATTGAAAAATAAGCCCAATGATATTTCTATTAGAGTTTGTTTTATTAATAACGCGTCAGGGCTTTAAAAACATGTCTCAGAGATAGCCAACCACAGGGAGACGATAGACAGATTTTACAGTTAGCTGTTACAGCCTCACACTCACACAGATCTGTTTAATTTTTTTTTTCTTTCATAATTTAGCCTTCCACACACACACACCCCTCCCCCCCTTTTGGATTTCCAACATTTAGTATAATATAAACTGGCTTGCTTGCAAATGCTAAAATTTAATCATCTATTGGATTTTATTGGTTTGTGCTGTACATTTACATTTTATTCCCAACCTGTTAACTTTACCACCAGTTTCTAAAACCATAAAATACTTTTTAGACACCTGCTCTCAGTGCAAACCTAAAAGAAGAGAAAAAAATTGTCTTGATTTTAGTGGAATATTGCTGGGAGGATAAACTGTACTGCACTACATGGAGTTTTCCATCATCCTCAGTAGTATAACAACACATGTAGTCAACTGCTAAAGGAGAGCGGAGAAGAAAAGAGAGGAAGAACAGAAGGGAACATAGAGAGGGAAGTCTCCTTAAGGCTGATAGAGGAAGTGTCCTGCTCTGTTTATGTCATCTCTCTTCCGGGTTTGTTCTTAATCTGACTCACTATAAAGGTAGATGTCCATGTGTTGTTTGATTATAAAGCAGGTCTAGGTTCTATATTAATACTGTGAAAGTATCAAAGTGCTCAGTAACAGAGAAATTCAGGAACTGAGCCTTAAAATGAGTTGTCAGGACTTGTGTAACTTTGTGATGTGACAAGTAAGCAGTCACCGCTCTCAGCCATGTCCCAAGCATCACCCACCTGAACCCACCATCCAACCTTGTAGGATTTGGTTTCTCTGACCGTTTACCTACGAATCTGCTTCTTCTTTTTTTCATTCACTCTATAAAACTACATTGAGAGTAAAATATGGGACCTTTAAAACCTGAAACCTGAGTCGTCTTTGTGCCTCTGTGTCCCGTGTGTGTGTTGTTGGCCAATCTCTCCTCTAACCCTCCCAAGATGAACTCCAGTGGCTCTTGTGGTTTGGCCTCAGCTATCTCTCCCTGACCATCTGGACGCCACACCTCTCTGTCCTGGGGCTCCTGTGTGGATAATGACAACCTTCCTCTCTGCCATTACTTTACGATGCCATGCTTAGTCATTTTTCATGCCTTATCATACATATTTGATCATTCAGTTTATTTTCATTTTTTTTTATTTATTTTTGTCCTTCTGAAGCAGCTTACCTCTGTGTCTGCCTGCAACAGCTCATAAATCTTTCACTCTCCTGCCCTGTCACCTTGTTCACTGGAGGATGCGCCAACACACAGGTTGCTGTTGTCGCTCTGTTTGATACACATGGTATCCAATTTTGAGTTTGCACTCCTGGACCAAAGCTGTTGGTAGATGATCCTAAAACTATTATTTACACATTTCTTGTTTATTTATAATACCAGTGTCTCAAACTGTATAAATGTACATCATTCTTATTTCAAGGTTAAATAAATGCCCAGTTGAGGGTAAGAAAGAAAATTTGTACTTACTCCTGTGTGTGGACTGAGGGGAAAGTGCGCTTGTATTCAACAGTGGGCATTTAAGTTAAAAAAATCAAGTTTTTGATATCGATGCTGGATTAAAATCTATAGAAAGGCCCATTACAAAACAAAAGGAAACTCATTTCTATATCATTGTTCTAGCACACTGGACAAATCTTTCCAGATTTTTCAGTTTCAACACTGGGTGGTAAAATACCAAAACCTGTATTTATAAGTGATAAAAGTAGAATTTTGGTGAAACATAAAATTATATGTGAATCACTTTTAGTGCTCCTCACAAACTTAAAAATTAAACATTATCAAAAGTCTTTTAACTTCACGTCTTTTTTAATAATAATACATTAGCTGAAGCAGCATAATTAAGAATAGAGAAGTTCTATAATATTATTTGCATTTGAACATTTGATAAGATGTTAGACCTTTTTTTATTTTTTTTTTTGGAATTTATATTTACAGTCACTGTTTTCACCATCTCACTAAATTCTCCTTATTATATGACTTTTCTGATGTACCTCGTCTACCAGCAGCAGAATGTCTTGCAGCAGTTTCCATTCAGTCAATTTTCTATTATTTCATCCCTATTTTTATATTTATACATCATAAATATATTAGACTGTTGCTCATTTCCCATGTTAATTATTCCTGGAGATTTAAAGATTTCACACAAGTAAAATTAACTTTAAAAAAAAAAAATTAATAAGCTACAGCATATTCTTGCAAAATAGCATATCACTTAATTAACTTTAAGGATTTTTTTAATGATGTAAAATCATGTAAAATCAGTATTTCTGACTGGCTACTACTCCTCTCTGCTTACATGTGATCAATCATGTGATCACTTGAGAGTTGCTCTTAAAAACTGCTTTTACACTTCACTCCAAGTGTTTTATTGTTCACAAGAACAAGAACTTTTTTACTCTCAAGTTGGTACTTTAAAGCATTCGGATAGCAAGTCTGATAAATAAGAGCCCAGATCTCAGCTGGACTTTATTTCTTATATAATTTTTACACAACATAATTCTCTGCACCATATCTATAATTTATCCTCTTGCATGTAAGCAGCTTTATACTATATATCAGGGGCCCACTCTTCTTTATTCTTAGAAAATTATTGAATATTGTATTTTCATCATCAAAAAATAACTCATCAAACCCATAGAAAGCCAATTGTGAAAACAAGTGTGCATATCAAAAATGAGAATTAGAAATTTTAAAGATATGATCAAATCATTGTTATGTTTTATCTGAAATGTAGAGAAAAAAAAAAAAAAGGCAAAACACAGCATAGCACTCTTCACCTGTTTTGACACTGCATCGAGTCTGCTCATGAACTTCCTGAGGAGGTGCTGTCATTTGCATATATATATACAGACAAACAAGCATTTGTGTCCAGGATGTGCATGGTGATGGAATGCTTTATGTGCTCTTGAGAGACAGTATATTTAGAGCACATACTGCACCAGCAATACAGCAGCACTTTGCATACCCTATTTTCCTCTTCATCTGGCTGTTATTTTGGTTCCTAATGAAATCACACACAAATCGCCCAAAGTGCTGACAACACAAGCTTCAAGGCCAGAAAGCCAATCCTCTCAGGGCTCCATTTAGATAGCAGCTAAAGGGGGTGCTCTCAAACTAGATTTGTTTCTGTTGTCTTTTTCCAGTTCCATTGCTGCCTGCCATGGCTGCTGTCTGAAAATATAAAAAAAAAAAGAAAAAACTAACTAAAGTAACACTAGTGAGTTCATCTAAATCTACAGCGTGGACAAAAACTGGGAAAGAAGGGAGGAAAAGAATGAAAGGCAGACGGGGAGAAGTGGAAAAACACTCCACATCATCAGCACTGCTTAACTTCTTTGCATCTCATACTATAGTCATGGCTACATTTCCCTCCCAAAATGACACTTTAATTAAACAAATTACTGTGCCTCGGGAGAAGGACCTTCAAGAGTGCGATAAGGCCGCGGGGAGATAAAACCCTTATAGGGAGTGTTTATCAGAGACGCGGGGGTTTAAACCTTTAATAGGTAATGCCCAGATAAGTAAGCCTTTGTGGTGTTACTGGCGCAGAGATATTTTACACAGAGGAGCTTACCAATGAGATGGGGAAAAAGAAGCTGGATCAAACCAACGACTTAAAGAGTCTCTGATTAAGAATGGCAGAGAAAAGGGGGACACCAAAAAGTGTCCCTTCACTAAACTCTTCTCTTTTATTTATACGCATATCAGTATGCAGAGACGGTACTGAGATTGAGCTCTTACAGTCTTTTCTATGGGTTTAACCTTGCCTAGGATGTGCAGCCTTTATTTTTATTATCATCTTTTTTTTTTCCTTACAAACCAGCATTTGTGATAAGAGTCTTACCCATTTTCATGGATTAACATGAGTGGAAACATTTAATTGCGTGCATCCTGGTAGCAGATTTCACCTGTCATACATACACAGACAGAGCTAAGAGCCAGTGTTAAAAGAAGAAAGTTTTAGTCTGTGTTTCTGGTAGCAAATATCCATCTTGTTACAGAGACTAGGAAAAGCTGGCTATTTGAGACTGTGGCCAAAACCAAAAGGACATCAAAGAGGTGTTAGGTTGAATTTTTTTATTCAGCCAAAATGATGTAGCTGAAGAGACTTGGCTGTGTTTACTGGTGAATTACCAAGATGGGGTGAATATGGTTTGGTTTATGGTGGCTCATGTTGGTTAGCATGGCCTGCTGTTAGCTTAACAGGCTAGTTATGAGGTAGGGTTAAGGGAAATAGGAGTGGACGCTTTCTTTCTTGCACAGATGAGGTAGCTGAGGGTGACCACTAGTTGCTGTCACTTGGTGGGTTGGGCACCATGCTGCTGATGATAGCAACGTGCTGTCTAGCTTGACATGGAGTTAGCTTGTGGTAGTTGGTTAGCATGCTGCCCTGTTGTGATGTAAAATGTCCAATTTTACAGCAGAAATATATATATATTATATTATCATATTATTATATACATTTACATTTTATTAAGGCTGAAGTTGTGCGCAATTGAGGGCATGGCTGCTTGAATGAACATATGCTTGCCACAAACCAAAGCACAGAAGTCTTCACCTCTTTGCCCATTTTTGGATTTGCCATAAGTTAGGTGGTGTCAAGCACTGGCAAGATGGTGGCAGTGGAGCAGCTCTCTCTGAACTTCAAAAACTTCAGAAACCTATGGGGGATATCATGGAGGCTACGTCCATCTTTATTTACAGTCCATGGTGTGGATAGAGTTAAAGAGAGGCGTGGTTTTGGGATGCTGAAACCGCTGGATGAGGTTGGCCAAGTCCAACCAAACAACACTTAATGAGAGGTTGCCTACCTGTTGTCCTGAAGACTTACCTACTCTCTCATACTCACGCACAAGTTCATATGGGTTGGTAAGAAGTGGTTACTGGTAAGATTAGTAGAATCATACAGTGAACTGAGTGGGTCTGGCTCTCAGATGAAGTTGCCTATCAATCCAGTTGGACCGCCCATGGCACCTTAGACTGGAAGCTTAACCAGAAGATGCAACATGAAGTACTGAAGCATGATTGCAGTCTCTTCTCACGGTTGTTTGTGTCTTGCCGAATACATGAAGGCAAACTGGATCAATTCTTCATCCATGAAATCCAGGCAGAACCATCATTTTCTCAGACAGGAGCTTGGTACAAAAGCAAACTTCTTACACTGCATAATGACTGATGACACTGACTAACAACCTGCTTCTCCTTGATGGTGCAGCTGTGCTCCAGATGCTGAATTTTGGTACAGCAAAGGCCTTGCAAGGGTTATACGTGAAATCCCAACTTGAGAAAATGAGCCATCTTGATGTATACAGCCCAGACAGAAAAGGCCCCACTGAAACAGAAGGGAATCAGGAAAATCAGGAGACAAATCAGGAGAAAAGTGACTCCAACCACTGCAAGGTCAAAGCACTTGTTCCATGCACTTGCAGTATTTGAAACAGTGTCAGCATTTGCTTTAAGAGTACAGAAAACTGCATGGGAGACCTGGAAGGCCTTCCCTGAAGTGACTGAGGCCTTCAATAAGCTCAAGCAGATGCAAGGTGATGTGAGTGAGCTGTCCGCATCACTGTTGGAGCACTTCATGGTGCTGATGTACGATAGGATGAGCGACACCATGGATATGAGTGAAGCACTATACCTGTATGCAGCTCTTCCAAGCACTGACGTGACCCTGAGCTGCTAAACCCGTCTGATTGGGGCTGGGAGAAGGAAGCAACAGGATGGCTGCCACAGTGGACCACAAAAGAGCATACCTCAAGAAAATGGGATGTCATTCCACCTTTAAGCCGGCAGCGAAGGGAGTGACAGAGCCAGATCAACATCTGTGTAAATGGGAGAGCCAACACGACAGGACAGGACAGACACGGACACTGTTGTGTTAGACGTCACACCTCTGATTTGATCTTAAATCACACAGGGGCGAAGTTGTGCTGGCTTTGTTTGGTTCAGTGTTAACAAGTAAATGTGGCATAATAAGGAGTCTTCTCAATGCCAATGTAGTGGGACTTCTGCTTAAAAGGGCAGAGTAAGAGCAGGGCTCACAAGCAGGATCCCCATCTACTGACAAGAGGGAGCAGTTCAGTGGAAGTCTAAAGTAAAGGAAAGACAACTGCAGATATGCCCTGCTGACTGGAAGAGGGTGACGTCCATCAAGGGTCTTACATCAAGGGAAAAACCAGGGATCTGCACTAACCAGTATCAGTCTGGTTACTACCCTGTTCACAGGATACCACCAGCATCACACTGAGGAGGAAGCATGGCTACACAAGCATCAAATCAATTAAAGCAAAATTGAGAAGGAAGCCCTGGCATTGCTTTTGGCTCTGCAGTACTTAGAAGTTCATGTTGGTTGGCGCTCAGTTCCAGTTCGTGTCTACTCACACTGCAAACCTCTCGTGTTTTTGTCCCGCATGCAACCAACCTCTTATGCGCTGGTATATTGCTAAAGGACTTTAACATTGAGATTCACCACCTGAAAGGAACTTATAACGCTGTGTCCAATGCGTTGTCTTGTACATGATATCCTGATACCCACTGTGGGCCCTGTGATAGGTTAGAACATCATTTAATATGAAAGATGGGCTTCCATAAGAAAACTCACGCAACGTTTGGCACATTTACCTGTGTTGCTTCTCATTTCCTCTCAAATAAGTGCAATAGCTGTATATTTCATTCATTTCTGCCTGATTACAAGCTAAAAGTACAATATATGTCTCTGTGTGAATATTATCATATGTATTTTCATGTGCTTTTACAAAGGCAGCTGATAAAATATTTGCAATATCTGCAAGAAAATGACAGACATTGTCAAGGCACGGCATTTCTCATTGCTGCACAAAGCTTTTGTCCTGTGTGAATGATACAAGAGAAAGATTCTGGATTTATACATACACATACACATTGCCTGAAAGAGGTTATTGTACAATACAGGCATTCTGTATTTTAAAAATTCAAGGATTTATTCTTTTAAAATGTCTTTTTCCCAGAACAAAAATGACTTTATGAGCTGAATACCGTGCAGGTTGGATTGTATTACTGTAAATCATGGTGCAACATAGCAGCATTGGCCTTAATTCATTTGTCAGTGATTGTTACTTTAAAGTTCAGCATTACAAAAGTTAAAGTCTCCCATTTTTCAGACTTAAACAAAAACAACTGTGATTGAAGTAATTGCATCACTTCCAATAAACAGGAGAGACAGCAGAGGAACAGGCACAGAGGTGGTGATGATGTCATTGTTATTTGGCATTACTGTAACTGCAGCCAGGTCCAACTGCAGGCTCACAGACAGGACTCCTGCTGGCTGCAGAGGCTGTCTGAACACACTGCATGTGGTTTAGGTTAGAGGAGCATGTGGTAGGGTTACGCTACAAGACACCATTAACCGGACTCGGGGTGACAGACAGAGAGACAGACAGACAGACAGGCAGGCAGACAGAAAGACAGACGGAGTATAATTCACTGCAGTTCCTTGAACCTCCCCAACACACACGGCAAACATACACCATTTCAACGACACCAAAGAGCTCAGCAGTAAGTTAACAGCCCCCCAGAGGGAGGGGAAGAGTGTTGCCAACTCTCAGATCACTTCCTGTACATATCCCACCCCCCACTCCCCCTCACTACCTCCTGTGTGTGTGTTTGTGTGAAGGAGAGAGGCCTATACTACACAGAATCCATCCCTGTCTTCTCTCCTTGGAGGGGCTGCGGACCACCACGGAGTGCGTTCAAAGACTGCTGGTGGTTATGGGAAATGATCCCCCTCTGTAAATGTTTTCCTTTTATTTCCCCTTTTGCTCCCTTTAGCTTCAAACGACATGCTTCACTTGCTTTCTGTGGAGCGGATCTGGATGCACAGCACTCATAGCTCACCGAAATGAGTGCAACTGCAACAGCTGCATATAGCTGTGGTGCACCATCACTGCCATGCTCATTTTTATTTTAGCACAAATAATTTACATTACAATCATAAGCAGTGTTGCTTTATTTTTCCCTCACTGGGGGTGTGCTCCTTGAGCATTTGGATGAATATAACGAATGTATAATCATCAAATGCTTTCCTCCGATTACACATATCCATTATTTAGAAGATAAAAGCAGCGCGGAAAGAAAAGGGGGCTCGGTTTGTCAATGGCAGCCCTGGGCACAGACAGTTCTCTGCCTGTCACATACCTGCTGCTGCCACTTCCCTTTAGCATAAGCAAGCGTGAAATGTTTACTTGAACACATTTCTGTGGGAGAGCGTGGAATGGGAGCTGGCACGAGCTGCATAGGAGGCACGCCGATGTGACAGATATAAAACAGGGTGAATGAAAGAAAGACGAAGGATGAGAGAGGAGGACACAGAAAGTGAGAGTGTCTGTGTGTGTGTGTGTGTGTGTGTGTGTGTGTGTGTGTGTGTGTGTGTGTGTGTGTGCATAAGAAAGTGAAAGAGCAACTGCCACTTGCCATTGTGCCAGCTCTGCAGCTGAGGTGAGTCTTCAGTGTGGGATAAATCCAACCTGATGCTCCCATCCTTGTGCCTTCAAAGCGTGCAGGCATTTCCATGCTGTTCACGTCACAGGACAGGCACACATTAGCTGTCAAACTCCTCTTTCATCTCACAACTTCAAAGAGGCCCATTGATTACTCTAAGTGGCCATTACCAAACATCCGAGCCTGCCGCCTCAGTCAAAGGCAACCACTGACAAAGAAGAAGGCAAAATCATCATGAGGCTGAATTTGAAGTGGATGGAAAGGACGGCAAAACGACAGACAAACAGACTGAGAGACGACAGAGTCAGACGACACAGAAGAAAGGAGGAGATAGCACCGAAGAGGAGAAAACACCACTTGCAAAAAAACAACAGCAAACGACAACAAAAAAAGACAAGCACTTCTCGTATGTGTACATACAAGGCGCTCTTGTAGGAGAGTGATGTGAACATGGGATTCCCTGAAAATCCCCTCCATGATAGCACCAGACAACCGAACAGAGCCGAGCTGCTGTCTGCTGACAGACCTTCACAGCATCTGAGTCAGAGAGATGGGAGAGAGATGGAGACTAAGAGATTCAGACAAACACAGACAGGATTAGGGAGAAGCAAGGCTGTATTCACAAGCTCCAAAGCACTCCTCACTGTCCGCTGTTATACTGATTTGCTACATTGTTGTCTATTCTACTTTAACAGTACACATAAAAAAAAACAAAAAACAAAGGCGCTCTTTTATTGTTGTCGTGCAGACAGGAAATGCCATGTAAACTTGCACACGGGGTCCAGGATAACACAAGCCAGAAGGCTGACTCGGATTTTTTGTAGAATAAAGCTGCCAGTTTTTGGTTTTTTTGCATTTTGTTAAGCTCACATTTGTGCGTTATGCAGCGTTATGAAGTTATAAATTGTAGTGTCTACCGAAGAAGTGCATGTGAGGCGTTTAGGGGACATATCTAACTAGTTGTGTTTGACAACAGTCTGCATGTTGTGTGGTGGTGGTGGTGGTGGTGGTGCAGGGGTTCTGTGCTGCCACTGGCCTGTGCTGGGGCCCTCCCAGCCTCTAGGATGTTAATTTGTCACTCCAAAATAGCCAACTTATAATTGAATTGGAAAAAAGCTCAACTGTTGCCGAGCGCCACAAAGTACCAATAATGGGATCCACATTAAAGCAACCTGTTTGCCAAGCCCATTTACTGTACTGTGGTTTTATATTGACTTCAGGCTGAAATGCATACCATACTGCTTATATTCCTTTTCTGAGTTAATAATTCTGGTCATCATGGCCAACATATTTGTGTTGATTTTATTATATTGCTGGCACAACAGTATTGTCGGTGTAATAGGAGTTGGATTGCCAGAGTTAATTGCCAGTATGTGTGGGCTTACATCAGACGAAGACAATCGGATGAGTCCTCTTCATTCGCTTTATAGGCGGCGAACTCCCCATCATGACAAAGTGACAGTCTGACAAACCAGTGTTCCTGCCAAGGAGGTGCAGAGCCTCGAGGCATGGATATACAGCGCCTAAAATGAACTACCGCGAGCAGACGATATCCCTTTTTAAGTTGAATTTACAGTTATGGACATATTGATATCCTTTTTACCATAATCTCTACCACAGTGTAAAGGCCTGTTTTATGATTTCAATTTGTTCTACTTTGCTGATTAAAACGGTTAATCAGGGAGCCAGTTCAGACTATGTTTAAAATCACAGAATGATGCTATCACCAATACTGTAAATGTAAGTAATTTACACTCAGTGACAAGAAAAATATACCCTGCAAAGAATATGGAGAATATGGATGTGAATGAATGAATATGGAGACAGAGTATCATCAGCTGGGCTTCTCAAAAGTTGTCAGTCATGGGGGGGGGTACATGAAAGGACCTACAACATAACGCATCAGTATCATCAGTACGTTTGCAATGTGGTAGGTGGCTCTGGTCCACAATGCACAAGTCTTTGCATTAGGCTTAAAGACATGATCACTGTAGCGTTGATTATGAGAAAAAGTTGTGTGATCTGTTCACTCATTGGCTGCGTTTCCATCGCAGTTTTGTGCAAAATAGAATTGGGTTTTTTAGAAAAGTCGACAAAACACAATAGTGAGTGGTCTGTGTTAACACTGAGTGAGGTTTTGCAAATGAAGCTGGGTTTTCTCCTCTCGCGAGGGGGGGATTTTTGGGAGATTATAGTCTGCAAGTTGGTTTTTTTGGACATCATGTCATGTGACTTAAATGCATTGATTTTTCAAGTTTTTTTTTTCGAAATTCACGTGTGTCCATTACTTGTTTTTTTGTTCACAATTTACATTAAGCAGGTTAATGGAAACACGGCTACTGACTCACTGTTTTAATGTGTAGCACTTGTTAACAGGACAAAAGTGATCCAACACCGGACAAGGGCTTATTTGATATTTTTGTGGATCATATTTGATAGCAGAAGGTAAACAGATAAGTTCAAAATAATATCCAACAAAGCATATCTACATGACCACAATGTAACGACAGCGTTAGAGGAAGTTAGTAGTTGCTTTTGCTTCTCTACCACACGTTTAGCTCGGCAATTAAAAGCTTAAAAAGAGGCATGTAATGCAACATAAGATGGGCCTTAAGGAGGTAATACTCAAACTTGCACTGTACTGTCTGATTCATGTTGACAATCTGCTTCACCCCCATTGAAGGATGTCATGACAACGAACTGGTGAATTAAGAAATCAACCTGCAGCCAATAAAATTCCTCTTTGCCAGCAAAAAGTCATATCACTTGATCGGTGCCTGCATAAAACTAGAGGCTGAAATCTGTTTTTCACCAACTTTCTCTGCATTATTTCATTCGCTTTTGATTCATGCGCCTCAGAGAAAAGACTTTAATTACCAATTGAAAGACTCTTAAAATATTTTCAGTGTATTGGCAGCCATCACAACTACCTCATGTGTGCTGCCTTGATGATGTCACATCTGCAGGCTCACAGCGAGGAAACAATAATGATGCAAAGTAATTTTGTGTGTGTGTGTGTATGTGTGTGTGTGTGTGTGTGTGTGTTAGCGCGCAGAATGTGCAGCAACCCATCACAACAATATGTGTGTGTATTGGTCATCAGAGGGACATTTGGTGAGCAGCAGCAGCGCGCGCGCATGTGTGTGTGTGCGCGTATGCGTGTGTGTGTCAGACATTTCCGTCATTGTGGCAGGGAGGAAACACTGATTTATCTGTTGTCATTAAACTGGCGCCATTATTACTCCTATTTCAGCACAGCAAGGCCTGCAGCACAACACACACAGACACCTTACTGTACCCTCTACACCTGCAGAGCCACGAGCACAACAAACATACAGTACTCTGTAACATTAACCAATCAGGAGCCACCAAAATGATGTATTTCCAGTAAATATAAGCTACTACACTATCACAGTAGCTGCAACATAATGCAGGTAATCAGAAGCAAACAGCACAGAGTATGAAGAGGCGCCACATTAGAACAGAACATGATTTTCTGTTTGGGCCTGTAGACAGACCGCGAGCACCATCATCAGAACATGCCATTAATGACTTTGAGATTGTATCTGGCTTTTTGCAAATTAGTGTTGCCCAGGGTGAAAATATTTCAACATAAACATTCACGCATGCACCACGTGTTGTGTTTCCATACGACATGTTAAGCTTCACACAGTGGCAATCCATCCAACTGCACACAGAAGTACATACATACGGAATGAACATGCAAGCATACATTTGCGTTGCTACACTTGGTGACACTAAGGTAACAACAATATTGACCCCATTCATAACTATTTTATTTTGAGTTTGTAACTCAACACTATAATTGTCATGATTTGCCCCTAAAATGTGTTTGGACTTTGTATTTATGATTTCCTGTTTTATTTTGAAATATTTTCCTTGTGTCCATTCACCCCTGCCTCCCTTATGTATTTGATGCGGCCTTACACCAAACCACTCATATTATATTAATAATCCATACACTTTAAACAGGTTTCACACTAACTACTTTTACTGCACAAATCATCTTTATAAAGGCCAGTTCATAGTTTCCGTGTCCACGAGGATATGTGTGAGGCGTCTGGCGAACACGTTGTCATCTGCTCAAGTCTGTGAGGAGCATGCAGACCCCTGTGCAGACTTCTGCATGCAGCCCATTTGAGACTGTTTGGTCTGTCTGCACTACAAATGCACAGACTGTGCTTGCGCCACATAAGTAAGATGGATATCTGTGTGTAGGTACTGTACCTACACCACTGATACTGCACTCCACAACTTTGGTCCTATTCTTGTGAAGTGGATGCACACAGTTTTATATATATATATATATATATATATATATATATATATATATATATATATATATAGTTTTGTGTTGTTCAGCCAAATACATCAAACAAAGGAGCTATTCTTCTTGCTGTCAGGAGGCCGTCATCATGTTTTCTAGAGTGCACGAGGACTACGTCCTCATATGCATATCCCCAATTGTAGTATATATGGAAACGTGGGCACATCTGCTGTCCTTGTGCAATTCAGCAGCTGTCCACGTCCAATCCGAGAGTATGATGAAGGCTAAAAACTGTTGACAGTGTCTGTGGACATTGGACACTGCATCTGGAAAGAGATGCTACAGTTGAATTTTTTAAAAGTCCCTTTTCTGTGTTGTCATCACCACAGGCGAATCTCAGAGAAAATAAGTGAGAAATGATCTCCTTATTTAATTTGGGTAAATTGACTCTTTAAACCCAGATTGTGCACCTTAAAAGAGCCCATATATTTGAGAAGCAGCAAAGTTTCCTGAATTTGTAGATTTCCTCCTCTTGCTATGACTGTGAGGCCATTTGTATTCACATAAAAAGAAAACACAGACACATTATTCGTCTGTGGTTATCCGCACATTCCCAGTGCTGTCTCCCAAACCCAAACAGAGAATAACTGCTTTCTTTCATATAGTCTCTATATGTTGTATGTGTAAAATCTTGGAGGCAGATGGTGCTGCCAGGCATCGCTATGTTTTATGTTCCTACCCCACCCAGACTCAAAGGCTTGGGACGCTAAAAATCATATGAAAAAAAAAAAAATCAAAGATCAGCGGATAGCGCTAATAATATAATCATTGGGAACACCTGCAAAGTTGCAGATGGGTGATTTTAGGCCAACGCTTCGTCAGTTGTGCGGTCCCACCCACCCATATGGAGAGCTGGGGCGGTGGGGGACACCGTCACTCATTCTTTTTTGAGACTCACCTCAGCTGCAGAGCTGGCACAATGGCAAGTGGCAGTTGCTCTTTCACTTTCTTATGCACACACACACACACACACACACACACACACACACACACACACACACACGCATAAGCTTTTTAGAACTATTAGCCGGGCTGAGTTGTGTGTGTTACTGTGAAAGTCATTGTGCATCTTTGCGTGTTCCATTTATGTCTGTGTAGATGTAATTATACATACAATTAGGCTATGTTAAAGGAGCTATTTGTAAGTTTTGCTATTGCTCCATAGCCAATGTTAGCATTAACAGCTGTTTACTTACCAGTTTAGATGCAACTTCATTCCTTTACGCAACAAGAGCTGTCTCCAGTGCTGGACAGCAAACCTTTTGTTTTCTTCTATTTCTATCACTTCCTTTCTTCTACTGAAGTTAGCATGCTAACCAGCTAGCTCCAGTCCAGTTGGCCCATCTTAACACTTTCTGATACTGAGTCTCTGTAGTGCTCAGACTGCCCTGTTGAAGTAGCGCTGCTCTGAGAGTGTATTATAACGTCTTGTATTGTAAATACAATCAGTGGCGCTGGCAGCCGTAATCCTGTACATACCGGGAGTACATTTTTTTTTTTTTAAATGATTTTGTTAGTTTTTTTAACATCTGAAAGTAAGTAATAAATAATCTCAAAATAAATGGGTGGCAACAGGTAATTGTGTCTTATTTTTTGGCTGGATCCACTCACTAATATCATGAGTCTGGATTCAAGAGGAGAGCAGGAGATAAAGGAGTTTGGCGCTTCAATGCCCAGTGTTGACCCTGCAGATGTGGAGCACTGATGAACATCCATCATGATACTGGAAAGGATGCAGAGGTCGTTCTGCAAGAGCTTGATGTAACGTTCAGACGCAGAATGAACTTCAAATAAGGCAAAAATACTATTTCATGTTATTGTCTCGTGGTTTTTTGATTGTTTATCGTAGCAGCTTGGTTTGGTCTTGATGTTGTGTATTGTCGTTAGTAGTTAGATAGACAACATGTTCCTATGATGATGATTATGCTGAATGAGGGAATCTGTTGCTTAATGTCGACTTTCACTGCACGTTTCTCTGGGATATTCAAAATATTATATAACAGTTTATTGTAGCCTGATATTTAGCTGCTGCTGTTGTTTTTCAGGCCTGTTGGTTGGTCTTTGAAATGCATGTGGAAGGAGGCTAATCAGAGTTTTATTGTGGTGACGTGTCATAGCTGTAGCACTAGAATTCTCTCTCTCTCTCTCTCTCTCTCTCTCTCTCTCTCTCTCTCTCTCACATGCTCGATGAGTAGACATATGTGCACATGTGGGGAAACCTAAACGTAGCGGACAGGTGGTTCTTTTGTGTACTATGAAATATACTGAACGCCACTGACCATTAATGCTAACATTGGCTATGTAGCAATAGCAAAACTTCAACAAACTTTGCACTTTACGTGATTATTAATATAGGACGACATTTGGTTCACAGTAACTGAAAACTGCATCAAGTGGTTGGGCATATTTTCATTGACATGAGTGAATACATTTTGCTTTGCTCTGGCATGATGACATCATCTACTGAGATCAGTGATAGTCACAAACATCTTTTCTCAAACATGATGCTACTTCCTGTATGACAAGGGTAAATACACTTGACAATTGTAATTTTAGATGCATAGCACCTAGTGGATCCAGAATTTAGTCACACACACATAAATTTATTGATTAATTAACTCCATTCTCCACTGAGACGAATACATATTTTTCCTTATTTGTCTTCCATCCATTCATCCACACTCACTCTTAAGAGCCTATCTTCATCCAAAGATATTTATAATAAAGTAAGCTCCCAGCTCAGAGGCATCATCAAGTTTCACCGCCTCACACTGATTTAAGAGTTACAGGATGGGTGACACTGGGTTGACACTTAGGGGCCAGGGTGGGGATTTTCAGTCAACGCTGCACTTGGTGAGCATGTCTCTGTCTTACAAACTTTCATTACCGAGGCTACAACAGAGATGAGTGTCCAATCCTAGTTGTGACCCTGCAGACCTGCTCTGTCTGGCCAAATGACATTTTTGCCATTGGGGAAGTCACACGTTACAGAAAAAAAATTGAATAAAAATACACACTCACACACACACACGCACACGCACGCACACACACACACACACACACGCACACACACTGACCCAGCTTCTATAAGTACAGTAACCTCATAGCATTTCCATTCATAAACAAACCGTTTTTGTCTAATCAAAAAAACAAGCAAACATAAACTGATGAATTGTTCTTTATCATCCAGCAAAGTCTGCAGTAGGATAAGGCTTGATGTGCCCTTACTGATAGATATATAGACAGATTGATATATTAAGATCTATTGTTTAGACAAAAACATTAAGATTACCAGCATTTATTTTTTGTTGGTGGCCCTCTTCACATGCTTAGCTACAGGGGCCTTGACTCAGCTCCATCATGGTGGTAGAAGTCCTATTTTACTCTCTTGCTGTACAAAATTGACATAATTCATGACTGAAGGTTCAGGTGTATTGCAGATTAATATAGTCACTCCTCTGCCACTTTGTTGGCTGCCAAGATTTTAGGCTTTCTAGATGGACCGAGCCTGCACAGCTCTGTATTTTGTTGTAAATGCATCATATGCACTTACTTTAGTTTTGCCCAGAATAAAAAGAAAAGATGTGGATGCTTTCAGCCACAGTACTGCTGTGTATTCACATGATTTGACAGCCCGATACAATCAATGCACAATCAACTAGAATGGCACTCAGTAGAGCGCATAGCTCTGCCAAGACCAAACAGTCCTACACATGTCTGTCTGGCTTTTATCATGGTAAAATAAAAAGAAAAAGGGAATTCATGGATCCACCTCTTTCACCGGATCTGCACCAAAATTTAATATGTTCCCGCCCCGTCCCTCCACCAAGTTTGGTGCAAAGTAATTCATGTGTAACCCTACTGACATACAAACAAACTGGACCCAGTGTAAAGATACGCTGAGGGTTGCAACTTCAGTGCATCCAGAAAGTTTTCACTTTTTTCACATTGTTATATTGCTGCCTCATGATGTGGTTTGTTTTTTTGTTTTTTTTTTACAGCTGTATTGATTAAGATATAGGCAAAGTTGTTCCATCATATGAGAAAGACTGAAAAACTCAACTGAGGCACTTCCAGTGAAAATAAGAGGTGGAAGGTGTTTTAATGCAACATTTAATGTGACAGGTGAGCAACCAGCAATATAGCCACAAAAGTTCATGTTTTTGGTTAATGCAGCATTGTGAATGTTAGCTTGGCACATCAGTTCACCAGTTATAAACTCATAGATACCTCAGAAGATCAGCAGGTTCAGAAATACCCTATACAGCCTGTCTGGCACCAACAATCATGCCAAAGTCAAAGTCACTGGGATCACATTTTTCCCCCATTCTGATGTTTGAAATTTTATTTTTTACATTTTAAATACTTTGCTACGGTTAATATCTTGTTTAATGTGTTTTTCTCACATAAAAGATGAAGAAAAAAGGAAAACTTGGGCTTGGAGCTCATCTACTCTACCTCATTGAAAGATTCTGGATCAGGCCTTATGCCCCGCCCAGCACCGCTGCTTGCACCAGGTTGACAGGTGAGAGAGCAGAGAGTCAATCAAGATGATTAGAGGATGTATCAGAAAGGTAAGCTAGGTATTTGTTCATGCTGTTTGTTAGCTTGTAACTGGCCGGGCTTGACACAGCGTTAGTGGTTATGGTAAAGCAAACTCTCACTCTATGTACTGACAAGATTTCAGGTTTATTTAGCCCCGCCCCCCTCCCCCTCAAGTTGACAGGATTGGTTCCTCACAGGTTTGTGACGTATGAAACCCTGGCTGTCTGAATCTGTTTTTATGAGACTGTCATTAGTTCACTGCAGTTCAAGGTGGAAACACTCAGTCATGGCGTTAAGTGGTTATTTCACTCATGATATATCTTGTATTATGTGTAAAAAAAAAACAACATATGGATGTTAACAAGGTTAAACAAGGTCTTTAACTGAAGCTCCTGACCTCTATCTGGAGGATTTTATGCATTGCATTGCTGGCACATGATTGGCTGATTGGATAATTGCGTGAATAAGCGTAAGGTGTTCATAACACAGTGTTTGATGAGTGTATATAAATAAAGTTGACTTGAGTTCAGATTACTGACATGAAGAAGTTAAAGATTATCCTTTAAAACAAATATATAGTTCTTCACACATGCACACTCATGGTCACACATTACCATCACATTACTGTTGACTCACCATGTATTGGTCCACTTGGTCCAGACTCACAACACAGTGACACACGTCAGCTGATTAGTGGCTCATTGCAGTGTCAAGACAGTGTATTTTTATACCCCTTTTTGTAGCATACGCGGGTTGTGGGCCCTGCTGCTCACAGACCACTGACAGGTGTTAGAGTCAAGGACAGCGCTGTCACTTCATATTAACAGACACATAAATTCGGACAGGGAGTGAGGGGAGCATCTAAAGTTGGGTGCTGATATTCCTGATTCTCTATCCAGGCAGACATAAATCCAAGTACTATCTGTCTTCCTTTTCAATACGGATGGAATGCCCCAAGCTAACTGTCTAATACAACAAGTTATTATAGAGGCCTTCTACCTAATGTATATGATGCGTAATAGGTGGAAACTGCTGTCACGCATTCTCCTGCTGTTCTTCATTCTGCTATATGTTTACATACTTTTCAATGTATGTACATCAATCAGAGACTGATCATGGTACCGCCGTGGTACCATCATCCCTCCCAGGGACCAGATGCATATATACATTCTGTATATCCTCAAACAGAAACATGCTTACACATTCTTTCCAGATTTATTAAGTAGTGTGTGCGCATGGTTCCTCAGTCACTGCGGAACTGGGCGCAACTGCACAAACAGAATGCCGTACTGTAAATGGATGCAGACACGCACTTAAATCACTGGTTTGGACATCATTGCAATGCCTGCCCCACTAATCACTGGTCAATTAAAAGAACAACACTGTATAATTTTATTGATTATGCTACTTCCAGAGGTTTTCCAACAGCTGCCTTTTTGGCCTACCGTTACACACCACTGTGGCCTGTATCATCAATCCATCGCTTGTACCTGTAGATCACCATCATCATCAGTTAATATCAGAAAGACAATCGAGGATTTAGTTTGCATGTTGCTGAGACAGACGTTACCAAGTGCTTTACAATCAAGGATGAATGACACAAGGAAATAAAATGATTCCTCCAACAAAAGATAAAAGTGATCAAACTACATAATTTAATAATAATTCAATTTTTATAAATGCATAATTCATTGGTGTTTTATAACATTTGCAGTGTACAACGCAAAAAATATGTGAATAAGCCATAACAGCTGAGATTGAAGTGGGTCATAAACAAAGTAATGAACAAATCTAACTTTTGCTGGATTGAAAAAATGAAGAAATCATCAAATGGCACATACAGGAGAATTCATGTGGCGCACCAAAGTCAGAGGGATTTATCCTGTGGGAACCATGAACGGTCTGTACGAATCAGTGGCAAGAAATTAGAATTAGAGCTGGGCCTTCTAGCAACAAAAAAAAAAAAAAAAGGGAGAGAGGAAAAAGAAAAAATGTGATTAAAAAACGTTTTTCATTGTTTTCCAACAATAGCCTTTTCATTTCTGAGGCAAATTTGAAAGAAATTTAGGCTAAAATAAGAATTTGATGAAAAAAATGATAAAATTAACATTTAAAATGCTTGTATGTTTGGCCATCTCTGAAGGCCTAGAAGGCCCTCATGGTTCCCCAGTGGGGCAAATGTTTATAGCAATCAGTTCAGTGGTTGCGGAGATATTTCAGGCTGGAACAAAGTGGTGAACTAACAGACAGACATTGCAATCCTTAGAGCCATGATGCTAGTGTAGCCAATAAAGTAGTTAAAATGGTAACTGCTGTGTATAGATAACAGGAAGTAATATGGCCTGTTCTACTCTGGATGGAGCCAATTCAAATTTCAGAGAAGGATATGTCACAACCAGGACAAATAATAGTAATACTGTCCTTTTTCCTTTAATTGTAAACACATTGACACCACTGAAAGAAAAGCAGAATATGATTTTTTTTATATTACAATTCATGGGATACAGAAATGAATTTTGACAAAAGATAGAATTTTGTGCCAAAGCTACAGTCTTAATTATGGGTTAAATGGAGGATTTTTCATTTCTTTATTTTTAAACAGAGTGTCTATGAACTTTTATTCTAACTTGTTTAGTTTTATTAATATCTGAGAGTACGGCTATTGCTTATTTTTATTTATTTTACTCTGCATTATATTATATGTGTACTATATGTCAATATATGACATGGAAATGTTGTGGCTTATAATGATTAAAGATAGATAGATAATGTTTCTCTATTTGGTATAGCTTTTGGTTTATCACTGTCCAGTGCTCAGTGGCTGCAGTAATTAGAAAGGCCGGGACATGCAATTCCAATGTCCTGCTAAAGCCCTGATCACCAATAACAGCATTTATTGTTTTCTAATCAGCAGCCCTTTGGCTGCTCCGATCACTCAGTAAATAATGGAGATGTCAATATTGTCCCGGTCCTGTGACTCTGGAGCCCACTCACGCCCACACCCTCGTTCACTTGCTCGCTCACCCTGCTCTCGTTCACCGCTATAATGCAGCCTCATTAATCACACATTACGTTTGAAAAGTGCTCAGACTGTCAGGTGTTGAAAACATGCGCGCACACACACACACACACACACACACACACAACACACACACACACACACACACACACACACACACAGATGCACACAAGCATGTGCAAATACAAATAACGCATACATGTACATGCATGTTCACAAGAAAACAAGGACACGTGCACAGAAAAAAAAGAAGTAAAAAAATTGGTCTGACACACACACAAACACACACACACACACACACTTTTTTTCACACACTGCCTCCTCCCTCCATACATTAGTGGTCAAGCAGCCAAAATGTCGTCTCGTCAGTGAGGCAGCTCCATTGATTAGCACTTCCAGCTTCTGCTCTGGTCCAGGAATTACCCCTCTAATCTTGTAGTGAGTTATTTGCTGGAGACCAATCAGCCTGATCAGACGAATTACCCTGGTTGTAACTGCCCCGAAGCCTGAAGAACTGCAGCAACACACAAACACACACATGCACACAAGCGGAGACACTTAATGCACACGTGCAGGTACATTTAGGCGTGAGGTGAACAATCACTTCGCACTGATGTTTATTGTTTCGCACTGATGTCATTTCTCATGTCATTGCTGTTGTTTTAATGTGTACAGTTTGTTTTTTTCCTGTGCTGGTTGTGTTTTTATATCATTGCCTTTATTATATGTAGAATTCCTTTAGTACACCACTCCATGTGCCTTTCAAACTGCCCTCTGGAGACAAATAAAGTCTTTCTCGAATGTTGAATTTTGAATCTTGAATCAGATGTCGAGGTTTGCACTTATTTGAATACATATCCCCCCTTGTACATCGTACCCTCCCTCTGTTAAATCATCTGCATCAACACATATATGCACATTCTGAAAGATGCTGCTCTCGATGAAACCACAGCATCTATTAATCCCACAGTTCATATAATGCTACATATCATACTGCCAGGCCACGTTGTGCTCAATCACACACCATTTACTGTTTGGTTGTGACCATCAAAACTGTGAATTACATGTGAGAAAATACCACTTATATAATATGTAACTTTTCCACAACTAGACCTTTGTTATATATGTTGACTTGTGTTCTTACATTATCCCAAATGTTTCCAGCAATTCTCAAACCAGAGAAATACACGATTTTAATCATAATAAAGGTCCATTTCGTTTGGTCATTTTGGTCAATGACATCATATCCCCTGTGTGCATGCATCAGCGTTGTGGTTGTGTGCCAGAAGCACAAAACTGAGTTTTACCCAGTTTTAAGTCACATTTTTAAGATACACTTTTTTACACCTTGATCACTTTCGACTATGAATTTTAACTGGATGAAGGATTTTAGTCATCAGACATTTGGATCTCAAAAACTGAAGATCTTTGGTGAATCACTGGTTTTTAAAGTGTAAGGGCTTTATTTGTTGTTTCTACCAGTTTTAATGCCCTGGCCATTTTCTTATAGAGAGCAGAACACCTCTGTGGATAATTCAACTGTTGGTAAAAACTTCCTGAACCACTGGTTCATAAGTTATTAGAGAAGCAATCAAAACAAAGGTCAGCACCGATCTCAGCTCCCAACACCATCCCTTCCTTTACATCTCGTATTTGCTGAATAACGTCGGCAAAACACTGATTTTTAATGTCAAACTGCTTTATACAGTGTTTTTACTGGTTATAATCCCCTGGTCTGTTTGTTATGGAGAAGAAGACACCTCTGTGGATAATTCGGCAATAACTCCCATGATCCCAGGCTATTTCACCACATCGCCCAAGTAGTCTTTTGTTAGTGTTTTGATTGTGAGACCCCTAGCATCGTTGTGCGCTTAATTCAGCAAACACAATCACACAGTACAGTATACTATACTTCATCGTGGCCTTTCATCTCCTTCTATTGCTGCTACTATGGCCACAAAGATGAAAGCTACATGTTAACATGGTAGAAAGTGGTTCAACATCTTCCCCTGTCAGGATGTCTTCCTGTTTCACAAGCTTAATGAGATTGAGGGTTTAGAATAAACTGCTGTTTATGGCTGGGCAGCATTCATTTGGGATAGGTATGAGTGTGTGTGTGTGTGAGAGACTGAATGTGTATGTTAGTTTATGTTCAACTGCCTGTTCTAATCTTTGTGCAATTATTCATGATCTCTATTAGAATGTAGACATGATGGAACAAACTAGAATAAAGAAGAATACAATATAATAGAAAACCAGGATCCTCTCTTTCCTGATTCCGCTTCATTTTCCAAATCCTCCTCCTCCACCATCAGCACTCTTCTCCCATCATTCTCTTCTCACACCCAATCTTCCTCCTCCTCTTCCTCCTTCGCCTCCTCCTCCCCCTCCTCTCTCATTCTGGAGGGGAAACAGCGGTGGCGACAGGCGAAGCAGAAACCCATTTTTCAGTTTAAATGCCAAGTGGTTATGTAGCATAATATTCAGTCAGAAATTAACCATCTCTCCCCTGCAGCTTGTCAAGAAATAGAGACTGAGAGCAGCGACTGAGCAGCTGCAGTTTTCTCTGCAGAGTTTGAAATTATCAACACTGGTTTTCTGTAGTACTACTACAGAGAAGACTTCAGTCATATTACATCTGAAACAGACTGCTGAAGGTCTGTAGCGCTTCAGGCAGAGATCACATCATCTGCCTCGTATTCATGTTGTAAATGCGGCAAAGTTTTGAACTTAAATTAATCTTTGCTCTATTTTCTCTTGCAATAAGATTGTTTTGCAATAGGTAATACGTGCATATCAAACCCCTTTGTGTATGCGTATGCCGCAGAAACCCTGCGCCACATTCAACCCCTTTGATTCCTTGGGATCAGGAAGGGGATCGATAGAGGCTTTCAGAAGCGGCTCCTCCGTCCATTCCCTTGCGTTAACGACAGCCATAACTCACCGTGCTGGCAGGAGGGTAGGTTCATATATATATATATATATATATATATATACACACTGTATATAGTCCCCGTAGTTGTGACCTTTCTGTCTCCCCACTGACAGCGCCTACAGAAAAAAGGTGTCAATTAATGACATTTAGAAAATTCCATATCACTCCCAATAAGTCTGAGGCTTTTTACAGAAACTCTTCTATTGGCATTGAGGACTCATGTGGGTGTTGGTGAGGGAGGGAGAGGGAGAGGGAGGAAGAGACAGAGGGACAGAGAGAGAGAGAGAGGACTACAACCCATCATTAATGTCACTTGGTTTCCATGTCATCATTTTGAACTCAGGGTGGTATAAAGGGCATACATCATTCTGATTGTGTTCAGACTGATCTATTAGTCATCACAGATTCCTTCGTCCAGTCTCTTGTGTGCCAAACACATTTTTTGGAAACAAATAAAGCAAGTGTGTCTCAATACAACTTAGATACGAGGAGCAAGATGCTGCTGAGAGTTTAGGAATAATATAAAGTACGTTTTAGAAATAATGTGAACAGTATGTTTTAGGTTGTGTGTAGAGCCTCCTCTGCCTCTCTCTCTCTCTCTCTCTCTCCCATTCAGCTGTATCAGTTCCATATCAGCGCAGTTTATAGCGGAGCAGTGCAGTGGTTACCTTCTAGTGTTCAGGAGTAAACAGCTGGCGGGTGACATAACCTTTCATGTAGCGGCAGACTGTACGTACACAAATAATTGAAGCCCTTGACCCTGTCTAGCAGCACCAGGCTGTGAGTACAAACCTGACATTTTGATACTGCTCCAGGGGGGGCCCCCTTCTCCCGCTTATTTTTATATTTCAATAATCCATGATGGTCACGGGAGGAGGAGGAAAAATGGGGAGGCGGGGGAGGGCATGTGAGAAATGTGAATGATTAAGATTGTCAAACAGAAATAATGCACTCAGAAGACACACTATAAATCAGGTTTTGTGACATTTTCTAAAAACCCTGGTGCACCATGCAGGTAAATAAAGCTGCTTTTATGGCTGAAACCATCCATGCAATCACAAACACACACACACACACACACACACACACACATTGCTTCCTGACCCAAATGCCATTCATTCATTATTAATATATAGCATATTTATTTATTTCAGGCCTTACTTCCTCAGCCGTTGAATGCCTGTAACCTTTTCAATTCTATATCCGCCTGTGTTTTGAGGTCTTGATAATGATATCTGGTTGTGTGTGTGTGTGTGTGTGTGTGTGTGTGTGTGTGTGTGTGTGTGTGTGTGTTTGTGTGTCTGTGTGTGTGTGGGTGTGAGGAAATTCACCAGTGAAGAAGGTCAGGGACTGATGGTGGCTTGAATTTGCTGTGGTGAACATATACAAATGCAGCAAGAGACAGGCTGTTAAGGACTGACAGCTATTGACAGCAGTGAAGGAGGGACGCTACAGCGCGACCCCCTAACAGTGGAAGGATGGGGCTTGTTTTGCCATTGACTGAGGCCTGGTCGGTTCAGTCGATGGTTATCTCCTGTCTCTGCACCCATCATTACTGCCCCCACCCCCACCCTCTGCTTGGCCCTCCTCTCCCTCTTTTTTAGCATTCACACTTTAATCATCGCCTCTGAGATGTTGTTCGCTGTCACCTCCGCCGAATTTACAACACCATCAACAGCATTTGCATATTGCCTAATATGGATATTTTCAATTGAGGCTGTCCCCCAGCTGCTGATGGCTTGTGTGCTTCAGCGCTGTTATCCCCACCACCACTGCCATCTCCCCCCTCACTGCAACAATGTCAAGATAAGAACGACAAAGTTAATTCCTGACCTCCTGATTGAGTCGATCCAACCCATTGTAATTTGCTTCATATCAGCGGCGGTTACACTACAAACTGCATCACTTGCCCTTGTACCACTTCAGTGTACGTTAAATCTGGAAAATGAATATGCATGGGGTTGCATTCCCAAACCATACTTATCCATATACTAAAATAATAGTTAGACCTTTTGCTCTTATTTATTTTACTGTCAAGAGTTAGATACAAAAAGATGGATACCACTCTTAAATCAATAACCAGCAAGGGACGACTGGCTAACCTTAGCTTAGCATGATGACTGGAAACAGGGGAAACAGCTAGGCTACATCAGCGCTAATACGTTTAAGTTTTAAAACACATCACTTTTGCTACGTTGACACCTGGCGTTAAGAGTTTTTGAGCCCCTAAAATTGAGACCTTTGGAAATGCTTGCTTCCTGATTGGGTCTTATCACTCACACCTAGTAGTAAATGCAACATGGATAATGAATTGCAGGCATTGCAGACCTTGTTGTTTTTGCTAGCAGCTGTTGTGGAGTTAAAATCTGCATTTTAAGGCTACAACTGCCTTTGTTGCAGCTCGTTTGTAGTATTTTCTGTTACAACCAGCTGCAGAGAAGACAATCTGTGTCATGTTTACACTGGCACATGCGTGCCCACTGCCAGTGTACAGTAATGGTCATGTGAAATGCATTTTTCAGGTGTTTTAGTATGGATGGAGATTATTTCTGATGTGGAGCTAAAACAGTTATCTGGATGGAGATATTTTTTATTTTAAAATGGTGTTTTAAAATGAAAATGTATTAGTGTGGATGTAGCCTCAGCCTGGCTCTAAAGGAGTAAAGAAGGCTAAACTAATTAATACTTGTTAGTTCACAGAAAACTTCTAAAATTGTGTAAAACTGGAGGCATAGTCCAGCACATAATCCCTTGCATAACCACTATCTGTCATTTAGACTTCAGTTTTTCCATGGATTAAGCAAATGAGATATAATGTGTTAATTAATATAGAGGTGCTGGAAAGTGGATTTAGGACGGTCATGCTAACTGCATCCCCCTGCTTCTGGTCTTTAGGGTACAGGTAAGCTTCACACTTATATGCTTTCTTGGTGAGAGTTGGATGAACTGATACTTTCCTATCAAGTCTGTGTATTAAGTATGTAGCTGGAGCCAGGAGCCAGTTAGCTTAGCGTAGCATAAAGACTGGAAACAGGGAAACAGCTAGTCTGCCTCTGTCTGAAAGTAACAAAATCTGTCTATCAGCACCTGTGAAACTTACTAAATAATACATTCTATTAAATTTAATCCATCCATTCAAAAGAATAAATAAAAATGCATACATATCTTAAATATTTGTCATTTTCTTTGTCTGTATGAACTTTTTCAATCAAGGAAATTGAGCCAAACTACTAAAGGATCTTTACCCTGTTCCAACACTCATCTCCTCCTCTTGTCCGTAGCTGCATGTTATTTTGATACACAGCTGCCATCTGTGTGAAATATTAATGCAGTGGGCTGATTTGGGGTGTCGAGCAGTGTCACTCATTTGGCTTTTAATCACGCGGCAGCTTGAGAAAAATAGGAGGGAAAATAACTTCCCTTCCTGGGTGGCTGTCAAAGTCTTCCCAAAGTCATCCGGCACGTAGGGCGTCATGCCTGTCGTCTGTCTCTCCTCTCATTGACAGCTGCATTTTTGGCTCATCTCCGAGTGGCTGAGCGCTTTCACGTCTAGCCCCTCTTTCAGCCAAAACAAGGACGCCACCCATGAAAATTTAAATACGACACCATCTCAATTCAACACAGGCCTCTTTTTTTTTTCTTTTTCTTTTTTTTTTTCCTTTTCCCCCGAAAGGCACAAGTTAAAATGCTAAATTTTTCAAGGCATTTCAGTCAAATTGGTTGCATTTGGAATAACATTTGTGGATTTTGATGTGCTGGCAGTGATAAATGAGATAGCCGGATCATGAGACGATAAGTGGCTGCATTGTTTGCCAATGAATGTCACACTATGGTCCGTCTTAAAGAATTGTGGGGCATCATCTTACACTCACTGCATTTCTCAAAACCATCATTTAAAAAAATATATATATACAAAGTTGCTGCACCGTGTGAGGAAAAATGGCTTCAAAGACACAAAGGGTCCCATCTATGATTAATGAGGTTGCATTTATAATTCAACTAAATAACATAAGCATAATGATTACATTAATCAGCAGACCCCGCTGACAGCATTAATGTTTTAGTGGTTTCAATATAAAACTTTTCAAATCTATGTCTTTCCAAAGGAAATAACAAAAAGCAGCTTTGTTGTACAGATACCTGTTCTCAATGAAAGAGTGACAAGTAAAATTTGTACATCATCAATTTCCTTTATAATTTATCTGATCCCTCCATGGCCCATTATCTGGAGTCTTTTTTTTTTTTTTTTAATAAGGGCGTCTAATTAATATTTATGGCGTAATTGCCTGTTTTCTACTTTATTTTCTTGAGAAAGAAGTAACAAGGCTAAAATACTGTTGTTGTTAATTAAGACAAATGCATTAATTATTAAGGATGCAAACATGTCAAGCAAGCATAACTAATTATTCTAGCGTGTTAACAGTTGTTTAATGTTAGCAGCAGCTGAATTATTTAGAGCACATGTGCCATATTTGGATTGTTTGAAATGTGCCGTGGTAAGTGGGGTGAAGAGAGTCGCAGCAGGATCTTAGAAAAGCTAAGGGAAAAAAAGCAGCACAGGAAAACTTTTACAGATGGGGCCCATCTAACTATAATTGCTCATTACAGGTGAATGTGAATAGGATGAGGAGGTGGTAGGAAAGAGATGGTGTTAATTTAATGCACTACAAACTGTCAGGTTTTGGCCAAGAAGATTTTCCTGAGTGTGTGTGTGTGTGTGTTTCTTTTTTTGTCTTCCTTTTTTTTCGTATTGGACAGAAAGGCATCAGGGAATGAAGGTAACTGGATGTGACGGCAGACAATTTATGTTGTTATGTCTTAATTGTCACCTGATGTGCATGCAATCTGGAACGCTGTCAAAAAAGACACTTCCTCTCAGTGGAGTACTAGAATGAGGTGTGAAGACAAACAAGTTTGATTTGATCATACCCACAGTGAGGTGGATTTGACAAATTTAGGCCTTATAATCAGAGTGTGATGTGTGTCTGTCGGTTAGTCTGTGACTGAACAAGTCACTAATTTTTTTGAATTTTTTTTAATGTCGCTTAAGTTGTCCCATATAAAATATGTGCCACCTACATGACAGGATCAAGCTACACATGACACCTCCCCCACCTCAAACACTCACAGAAATGCCTGCATCCACACACACACGCACACACAGACTCACACACAAATCTTAATGCAGAGTCCAATTAAGCCACTTTAATGGAAATCACTACTATACCGATGATTTTAGCCTATGAAAACTGTCATATGAAAATTGTCAATTAGTCGAGAGCTGAAATAGCTGTCAGTTTTAATCATTCTTTGGCTGTTGTTTCCCACTTCACTTTCACTTGGAACACTGTGATATCTGTCAAGTCTGATGGTCTCCATAAAAGTAATTACACCAAGCTCAATATAATCATCATTATATAAATCATGATATAAACATCCATATGGTCTGCCTCCCAATCACGTACATAAAAGGCTGCATATCAAACACACACTAAGGAAGGATGCAGAAAAGTTTTGTCAGTTTTTCCATTTCATCAGTACAGAGTCTGTCATCATTAGGAAAAAAAAACTTGAAGGAAAACTTATACTCTAATGCCAAGGATTATCCTGATAAAGTATATATGACACTTGTCTACTTTGTAGAGATGTGCATGACTAAACTAACTAAAAGGCAAGACATGCACCTAGGTAGCACATTCTTTCTTTATTCTTTAAAATTTAAATTTTTGACATATTAAAGGTCCCATATTGTATAAAGGTAGAAGTCCATGTGTTCTTATATTAATACTGTGAAAGTATCAAAGCGCTCAGTCCACAGAGAAATGCACAAACCCTATATTCAGAAAAGGAGACTTAAAATGAGCCATCAGGACTTCCTGTTAATTTATGATGTCACAACAGAGCAGTCACCGCTCTAAGCCAAGCACCATGGACCCACCATCCAGCCTTGCAGGATTTGGTTTCTCTGAGTGTTTAACTGAAATCTGCTGTATTTTTTTGGATGACTCAGAAAAGAGTTAGTCAATCAGAAGAGAGGCTCAGAGCCTCCTCTCTTCTGATTGGCTCACTGACCTGTTGTGAGTAGCGCTCCAGAGAAAAGCCTGAGAGAGGAGATGTAAAACTACATTGCAATGGTTTTTGGTTCTTAAAACCACAAATATATTTTCTTATGGATCAACACTTCAAATAAAACACAGGAAAAGTTTCAAATATGGGACCTTTAAAATGCATTTATACATTGTTTTGAACTGGCATCGAAATGTATTATAGCACTCCTGAAAAAAAGTTGCATTCAACTGCAGTTATCATTGTCTTCCAAAGTGTTAGTCTGTGTATTTTGATGGTGAATGGAATCTGGTGTCTCATAAAGCTTGAATTCCACTTAAACAGTTGGATCTACCTTGCTGTATCTTCATATGTTGTTTTCTTTACTGTATTTGTCAAAATAGCTGATAAATTCTGCCCAATAGAAAACTGCTCTGGATTTACAGGGTATGATAAGAGCCAGTGTGATTAGCAATTTCTTGAACTCCATCCCAGCCCCACCTGCAGGTATTGTATTCCACCTCTAACACACACACACACACACACACACACACACACACACACACACACACACACCATATGTGCTCTCTAGTATGATTTAGAAGCTTATTCTGACATGTAGGCACATGACAGTTGCTTTCATTTTCTTCCATATATTTTTTCGCCAAGGTCATTGACAAGCAAACCCCCTCCAAGTTTTTCCTGCACCATCCTCTCTTGTCCTTCTTCTATCCCTCCATCCCTCCCTCCTCTCCAGCCTGATGGCCCCATGAATCATCCCGTCTTCCCCATCGAACTCCCTGATGCCTCCTTCCCACCACAGCCACCCCAACTTCCCCAATCCTTCTTCATTCCCGCTAACAATTTGGTAATGAAATATTGATTTTTAGTTAGATTCAAATGGATGTTATTAACTTTGCATTGATAAATCGCTCCCCTCTCTTGCTTCTTCATCTCTCCCTCTCTCTGTTTTGGATAGAGTGCTGGTAGGAACACCTGATTCACAATGAAGCCTGGAGGCCTGATTTGCTACATGACCTACAATGCTCCTTTTGGAGGCCGCTCCCTGTTTTCCTCTGCACACTCTTCCCTCAAACACACATTAGAAGCTGTGAATAGATACTGATTACCTACTGTGGGCAATGACAGTGGCTTATAACGTTTTTTATCGAATGTTGTGAACTCAGAGGAAGTGACCTTTTCAGAGTGAGCCATGCATGGCATTGCAACGTCCTCTTCCAGTTTAAGGCAGACATGATTAAACTATCAGTACACAAGGAAATGTTTTAAAGTGGTCATTTAATTTTTTTTTTTGAACATAACAAAAGGAAGGGCACAAATGGTCTCGTTTCTTCTTTGTGCTCAGGTAAAAAATAGTGTAAGGGCAGAGTTGCCATCGGGATTACAAGTTCTCTAACCTGAACAACCATAAAGGTCGCTTTTTTTTCAACCCTCTGATACGACCGGAGTGCTTAACTACGAGTTCCGTAACTACCTTGGTTGCCATGGTTACTATAATAACTGTCATGGCTTGGTTAGGTTTAGGAAACAGTCATGATTTGGGTTTAAATAAATGTACTGTGAGGGTTCATTAGTGGTGGTACGGATCCCTTTTGATAAAAGTGGATGCTGGATAAAGAGGGATTCACTTTTCAAGCAGCAGTTTTACTTTATTCCACACTTGGTTCGCTTCACAACAACACTTCCTGTCTATAAGTCACATGTCGCTAAACTGGAAAACTAAAAAACTAGAGAGCTTGATTAAGGAGGTTACTGTAACTGTTTTTAAATATAGAACATATATTAACATCTAAGTTAGTAAGTACTTCCTCAACATTATGATCTTTGCTGTCATGGTTACAATGATAACAACCTGATTACATTTGTCGAACAGTCATGGATAATTCAAACATCATAATTTGCTGACTTCACATGGGAATCGATCACCGCTCTCCTGTGTGGCACATTCCTGCGTTTTGTTGACTTTGTCTCTTTTCACACTACGTCACTGCAGTTTTTACTTTGCTCCCGTCATGATTACTATGACCAATAGATGTTGCATAACAACCAAAGGTAACTATGGGTCACAATAACCTGCTGCACAAATGACCCACAGGCTCCTTCTTTACAGAAGGACAGTCTCCATCGGGAGGCCTCTCGGTGGGTTTCTACACAAAAAGTGTCAACGCAATAGGAGAAATAAACTTAAATAAAAATTAAACAAACTAAATAAAAAACAAAAAAACAACACCACACATAGAGAAAGAGAGAAGAAGGCTGTGCACAGGCTGTCATCCTCCTCTCTGTCTGCCTCCTCCAGGCGATCACATTCACTTATCTGGCTGACCCAGCCAGCAGTTGACTCTTGCTGACTTGTTTAAAATGAATATCAAAGCTAGAAAAAAAGAAAAAAAAAAAAAAAACTTCAATTGAAATGAAATGCACAGGGAAAATATGTTAAAAAATCCAGAGAAACAGCATCCAAATCCTTCAAAATAAGTGATGCCTGTAGTGCTGCTGGTGGCAGCAGCAGCGGTGTCAGGACTGACAACAGCCAGAGACAAGGACCAGAGCAGCAGAGTGGATTCAGGACCTCAGCCCACTGACCCCTGACAGGATGCCAGTCCGAGTTCTGCAGCTGAGGCAATAGGCAGAAAACAAAAGTGGTGAACTGGTCTGGCTTTAGTTGGCAGGATGATGTTGTTTAGCTCAATTTTCTGCAATGGTTTCATCTGAATTTTTTTATTTTTTTTATTTTTAGGGAGCATGTTACAGTAGCAGCAGGGAGATGATTGGAAATGAGAGAGAAGAGAGATACAGCAGAATGTCCCTGTTGGACACCAGTTGTCATTCATTTTCATGGTGAGCCTCTAGGCCACCAGGACGCCCCTTCATTAGAAATTTGAATAAGCTAATTAACCAAAGTATTTTTAGCTCAGACCTTACATAACTTGGTACAGAAGCATCCAGTCAAGAAAGACAAGCGACCAAAATGAACTAAGCTGCTGCTGTATCTGCTGCTGTAATGTACAGGTTGGATTTCATTCTGATGCTAATGCTTGTAGTTCATACAGATAGAGTGGAACATGGAAAAGGCAAATACCTGTGAACAATAATACAATGCAAACGGAAATGGAAATACAATAAATGAACCAATTATTTATTCTTTTTTTTTAATTCTTTTTGGGCATTTTAATGCCTTTAAATTTTGATAGGACAGTGGCGATTGACAGGACATGCAGGGACAGAGAGCAGGGCAAAGACCAAAGGGTCTGGTCAGCCAGGAATCAAACCGGGGACTTTACCGCTCAGGGCGTCTGCGCCCACTCTGCTGTCAGGTCACTCCAATTATTCCGATTTTGTTGAAGCTAGTTTAGTCATTTTTGAGTTTGAAATCTACTTTTTTGTGGTTGTTGCAAAACAATTATTATCAACAATGATCACTATTATATTATGCAATTCATTGGTTTCAGAATATCTTGCCCAGATGACAATATGAAAATAAGCCAACCAGCTGACACTTGCACATTTCCAGAAATATGGATTAATAAATGTTGTAAATAAATGAATGAAATGTAAATAAATATATTGTTTTAATTACAGGCCTATAGCTTTGTACAAAACTTTCTATTTCATGTAGGCTATCATTTTACAAATAATGACAGCTAACCTCTCTTTACTTCATCAGATGTGGTCACCTGTGGTGTATCTCCTGGAGGGTTTTGGTGAGCACATCTGATTCAAAAGTCCAGGGTTGATTTTTATTCCCAGTGAATGCCTGAGACAAGTATTGTAGATTGTCACACTGTTTTTAATTCCAGACACTTTGTGCTTTTTATGTGCGTGTCAATTTATCATCCACAATGACTGACGGCTTCTCTAGGCTTCAGCTTGGCATCTGACTGAAGGAAATCTCAGTGGCTGTAATTTGTTCCCTTTAGTGTTTCGTGTTAGGTGTTTGTTTTGTCTCCGACAGCGTTTCTGAAATGGAACTGTCAGCCTGAAGACAGACTTTGAACATGAAGGCTTTCATTTTAACAATAGCTGTAGTTTATGTTGAACAATTTGAGGTTTGCTAACTCGACTGATATGTTTATTGGGTCTCTCTCTCTCTTCTGACGCTCATTTCATGTTACAATCACACATTTTCTTTTCTGTTAGAGCTGATATCACAGGTTTTTATAATGACATCTCTGAAGTCTGGTGTATGTTGTTTGACACTGGCCTTTGTGGAGGTCTGTGGTCTCTGAGTGCCTTTCACTGTTTTTTTTGTTTTTTTTTCACAATCTCCTGGGTGATTTTTCAGTGTGTTTGGGATCAATGTCATGTTGGAAATTTTCTGCCAAACTTCTTGAGACTGGAAGTCTTTTCATTCAGTATTTGGTATACAACTTTGCATTCATAGTAACATATATAAATGTCATCACTATACCTAGTCCCTGGTCCACTACGAACAAGCTGGACCCTATCTGATCCAAACTAACTTATCTTGGTTTCATCTGACCAAACGATGTGCTGCCGATATTCATCAGGCCTCTTTTCACTTTCCTTGGCAAAGTTTAATTTTTTCCTTGTCTCATTTTTGGAGATGTCTGTAGAGGTTGACTTCATGCACGTTCCTTTTCACTGTCTGACCAGTGACTGAAACACCATAGATCAAGAGATAGTCCTTGTGCCAAGTCAGAAGCACAAACCCGTCTCTTTTTCAATAGAAGGTTGCATGAATAGTGAATTGTGCCTGGATGTAACTGTATGTGTTGCAGTGATCCCAGCTCAGACATGTTAGATTGAGGTTGCACTTTGAAACCTGTATTTTCAGTGTTGTCTAGCTAACCGGTTTATCTCTATGTACACATGGTACCAAATACCCTGGAACTTCTTGTTAGTCGAAGAAACGATTCAGATGTCTCAGGCGGAAGTATTAATTGAGCTTGGCACCAAGGAGAAAATGATCAGCAGCACAAGGCGCCATCTGAATCAGTGTAGTGCCACACCAACTTCTGAAGATGCACGGTCCTACAGGACCTCGGCATCACATCACTATCGTCTAAATGTGTGTCTGTGAAGACTCTATTGGCCACTTAAACCCGGTCATCGGCACATGTTCTTACCTAATTAGTATTATGTGCCTTTTCCCCTACTTCACTCATTGACCAGAACTACATTTGGACATGCTAAATTCATCTTTTCCCTGCCTCCTTATCAATAAGACTTGGTTTCCTTAGCTACAGAGGACAGTGATGTAGAATGAAACATAGAATAGAATATAAACACTATATAGAATGAAACACTTGAGGTCTTTATGATCTGTAATGTTTGTGCAGGCCTACAAAATAAGAAAAGAAAACGAGAAGTATGAAAAAATCCATCCCAACATTCACTGAAAAATTATACAATTATTGCCAGATGAAAGAGTTTTCAATCATTTCACATTTTAGTGATACTGACGAAGGTTGTTTTCAGTTTTGTTGTATACTGTACATGAATGTGTTTCCTGCATGGGCTGCTTGCTGGGCTCAGTGTCACTGCATAGTTTCACAGTGTCCTGCACACACACATTACCACCACCACCTCCACCACCGCCACCACCACCACCAAATCCAGAATTAAAAACAAGTATTTGACACAAGATGGACGTGGTGGACAGCCAGAGCCCAGGGGACACAACCGGGGTTGCATATGAGGCGTCTGTTACTGGGAGGGCCATTTACATTTCTCTCTGCGCATTTTCACTGACAGCGACACAATTTCCTGTTCCATCTGGCGAACTTTTGACTGTGAGCCAGGGACTGAAATGTAATCTTTCGTGCGCACAGTGCGCTCGGCCTCCCCAGAGTATTTCTCCACCAAAACCTTGAACTCTGCTCGGGTAATCTTTTATTCCAGGGCCCTGGTGTTTTTTAGCCAGAAACAATGGAGCACTCTGAAACAGACTGACTAATATCCTGGCTATAAGATTACTCTACTAGCCCCAGGTTGGATTATGTTCACACACACACTCACACCGACACACACACCAACAGTGTACAGTAGAAGCATTCAGATTCCTGACCATCTGCTTGCTGGTCCTTTTTTTTCCATATCTATATATTGTACAGGTTTTCATATATTTCCAATCATACACACACTGGAGGACGAGAGACAGACAGACAGAGAGGGGTATTATGTGTCTCAATGAGTGCGCACCATGACCTGGACATGTGGCTGGAGAATGTGTGTGTGTTTGAGGTCGTGTTGATATCTGGGGAGAATGGCTCTCTATAGATTTATGGTAACAAGGAAACATGGTCTTTCTGCTGCCACTGTGATTTATGTTTAGACAACAGATCAGTGTGCCAGATCACCTCACACATTATGACACCGTGCACACAATGCACTTCCTGCTGGCTCCTTTGTGACAGTGAATGGCACAATTTAGATAGATAGATAGATAGATAGATAGATAGATAGATAGATAGATAGATAGATAGATAGATAGATAGATACAAAATCTAAATATATAGCACAGATGCATGTGTATATCCTTTTGAAGACATCAGTTAGTCATAATATTTTATTTATAAAATCCTGTTTTGTGAAGTCACTGTGACCTTGACCTTTGACCACTTCAATGTAATCAGTTTGTCTTTGAGTCCAAGTGAATGCTCGTACCAAATTTGAGGAAATTCCCTCAACGTGTTACGGAGATCTCACGTTCTCAAGGCCAAAAAAGCGTTTTGTAAGATCATTGTGACCCTGACCTTTGACCATTAACCACCAACATTTACTCACTTCATCCTTGAGACTATGTGAATGTTTCTGCCAAATTTGAAGACATTCCCTCAAGGTGTTACTGAGATATCGTTTTCAAAACAATGAGACAGATGGACGGACAACCAGAAAACATGATGCCTCCGTTCCTGGATATTGCCAGCACAGAGCCATAAAAAATTAAAAACATTATTTATATATTATTTACTTATCATTATCAAGTAATTATCTATCTATCTATCTATCTATCTATCTATAAAAAATTTTTTAAATTAATTATTTTTAATTTTTTTTTTATTTATTTATTTTTTACAATGAATTGCATATTAAAATATGTTAAAGTGATGGGGCATAGCGCAGTGGGTTACGCAGGCACCCCATATATAGAGGCTACAGTCCTCGCTGCAGTCGGCCCCGGTTCGACTCCCGCTTCGGATGGCCCTTTACTGCATGTTGTTCCCCCTCTCTGTCTCACCATTTCCTGTCTCTCTCTACTGTACTGTTAAATAAAGGCATAAAAAGCCCAAAAAATATACTTAAAAAAAAATATATATATATGTTAAAGTGAGAACAAGTTGAACATTTTCCACTTACATCATCCATATCAGTGATCAATACAAACAGTAGGAGGCGCCCAGTGAATAGCTCTGACGACACAGCATATAATCCCACCACGTCCTCGCAGATGGTTTTACGATAGTGTGACCTTTGTGAGGCTCTGGAAGATGCACACCCGTTCCTTCGCTCCCTGGCTCAGTGCTATAAGGACAAATTAAATCTAGATAGGAGCGCTGTATTAAGTAGGGAGACTGTCTCATGCTACATGTAGATAACCTTGTGTTATTAGCTCCCTGATGGCCAATCAATATGCCACTTCCTAGATGCTGAGGATGAGTATAGTCCCTCACCTAGATAATCATCTCACACTGTCTGATGCTGAACAATTGGTAGCCTCTCAATCCAATGGCTGACGAGGGTGATTTGCATATTAAAAACACAGAACAGTCTATCACGCCGAACAGAGAGAATAAACACGCATATACATAATATTTTGAGATAATTGAGCTGGGATGCATCACCAAACCCAGAGGAACAAAAATAGCTTGATAAAGAGAGGCTGGGAGAGGGCCTTGCTTAAAGTGTGCTGTTGATCACTGCTGTAGTGCCATGCACGGCGAGGGAAGGATGGTGTTTATGACTATGTTGGGAAGAGAACTGCAGCAGAGAGTTGAGTCCCTGATGGCCATCTCTCTGCGGACCGGAGACATCATCTTCCCACTGAGCGGGAAGGTCCCTGGCGGACGGAATTGACATGGATGATGAAGATGGTGATGATGTTTAAACGAAAAAACTCCCTGTCCATCTGCCCATATCTCCTCACACTTCTGCTGCCTCTCCCTTTCTCCATTATCTGTTCTCTATTTCTGTTCATGTAAGCACAGTCAAGGGCTATTTTTTCTCCTGTAAAGGACTCTGCATCGATGTTGTTAACAGCTGTTTATACATCCGACTTCATCTTATAAGACTTTCAAAAAAAGTGAAGTGGTCTAAATGTCATTTTGCGTTGTGTGAAAGAGCCTTCGAAGCTGTCATATTTAACATAAAACAATGTGGCTCCTTTAGGAACTCTCATCAAGGCTTCTATTAAAATCATTCAGTAATTAAAGGCGATCCTTGATGGCACCCTACAAGAGTTACATTGAATAAACACACACAAAAAAAAAAATGGCCATGTCCATCGACTCTCCTGTGTTCTTTCCTAATGCAGAAACTTATAAATTCAAATTTGGGCTTGCATGTTCATTATGTTCTAGGGGGCTGCCTGTCATTCCTTCTGTTCTCGTGGATGCAATATCTCAGTGATGCCTTGCTTTCTTAGTTTTCTCTAACCTTGGCCCCTGTGACAGCACTCTGTCCTCAGGTTGCTGCCTTTAACAAGCTTTCCTCGTAAAAATTCTTCACATTATATGAATCTATCTACTACAGGTAAGCTTGTGTGCAAGCAATGAGCTTCTGCTGCGTACTATAGTGTCGCATGACCCTTTCTTTGTAGAATTGTCTGATATCTGAGCGTGAAGAGAAGCTGGAAGTCTGCATTCAATAGATGGCTGAACTTAATGCATTCTGGATGGACTTGCCAGGTGCACCCAGTTGCATTAATTCAAACTCCATCTACAGGACCTGAAGGGAGACAAAACACAAGCAGCAACCAAGGACAAGACAACCCTAAAGAGGCCATGGCAGACCCAGAGGGCCGTCACAATTCACTGATGTGTACCACAGGAGATAGAGAAACCCTCACAGTAGAGGGTCTTGTGTGCAGTTTGTAGCTTGCTCCTCTCAGAAATCTACAACATGGCGACTGTAGTTAGACTGAATTCACCATAGTTACAGTGGACAAATAAAGACTGTCGTTGGCTTCTTTTTCGGTTGTCTTGCCAGTATGTCTAATGTAATGTAAGAAGATAATCAGCAAAGAAGCGTATGTCACAGCTGTCACTGAAAAATGAGCAAAACCCACTCGGGCAAAGGGAAAAACGTGGTAAAGCTTATTAATCAACTTCTCAGGTTTCTGTATTCTTTCACCTCTATTTGCTTTTGACAAGTATCAGAAATATAAGATAATGAAAAGGGCACAGCTCACTGCCCTGTGGTAAGAAGACAACAAATGACACTTTCATTAATCAAATCATACTGAAATGTATACTGAGTAAAAACTTTAAACATTGACAAACCCACATCTACTGTGGTTTATAAGATATATTGTATTAATAGTTCATAGTCAGTAGTGGTCTTGACCTACCTGACTTGTAACCTGCTGCTCTTTGGGGAGCATAGTTCGTCCACAAAGGTCTAACCCCTCGTCATCTTCATCCTTTCCAAGTCAGGCCCACTTGTCTATTATATTATATATCAAATTCCAGTTTTTGCCATGGATGTGATCTTGTAGTACACAATCAGACTGAGGTAGCAAACAAGTGAATGATTTTTAAAGATCATCATTGTTTTAAAACATTCAAAAACATTATTTATAATTGTATTTTTTTATGATTACACATTTTCACCAAAACTGTACTATTAAATATTAACCCTCCTTAAAGACAAGCCAGAAGGGATGGGGGTGGATCCCTGCTTCACATCCTGGATTGTGGATTACCTGACAAGACGACCACAGTACGTCAGGCTGGGTAACTGTGTCTCAGGGACAGTGATGAGCAGCACTGGGGCTCCACAGGGGACTGTTCTGGCTCCGTTCCTGTTCACCCTGTATATGGCCGACTTTAAATACAACTCTGAGTCTTGCCACATCCAGAAATACTCGGATGACACAGCTATTGTGGCGCATATCAGGAATGGACAGGAAGATGAATACAGGGATCTGATGATGGCCAGTGAATGGAGCGACAAGAACTGCCTCCTTCTGAACACCTCCAAGACCAAGGAGATGGTCATGGACTTTCTGAGGTCCAGGCCTACCCTTCAGCCAGTCAACATTTGAGGGAAGGACATTGAGGTTGTGCACACTTATAAATACCTAGGTGTGCACCTGGACAGTAAACTGGACTGGTCCCTGAACATGGATGCCATCTACCTGAAGGGGCAGAGCCAGCTCTTTTTACTCAAGAGGCTCTGGTCTTTTGATGTCTGCAGTGAAATGCTACACGTTTGATCAGTCAGTGGTGGCCAGTGTACCCTTTTATGCTGCACTCTGCTGGGGCAGCAGCATGTCAGACATGAAGACAAGGAGACTGGACAAGCTGGTAAAAAAGGCTGAGTCTGTGCTTGGCAGGAGTCTGGACTCACTCAGAACTGTTGTGGAGAGACGCAGGCAATGCAACCATCCTCTCAACAACATTCTGGCAGGACAGAGAAGCAACTACAGCTGCAGCAAACGTCTCATCTCAATGCGCTGCAGAACAGAGAGGTTCAGGAGATCCTTTGTTCCCACTGCCTCAGCCAAAGGAAGTGGACTAATGTAATTATTATTGTTCATTTATTATTAACTGTTTTTGTTATTATTATCATCAACAATGAGCTAATGGACACATGAATTTCCCCTAGGGAATATATATATATATATATATATATATATATATATATAGTATCTACCTATCTATCTATCTATTATGCAAATGATATTACACCTACAGCCCACTTCTAATATAGCTAATACCTTCATGGATACATAATACACTTATCTGCTCACCAAGCATATACTATGTATATGGTAAGTACCAGAGAAAGAAAATCATTAATTTGTGGAATATAAAACTGATCAAATAAACAACAGCTAAACTTAACAATACCTGTCTGTGTTTTATTTTAACTAGAAGCAATGATGTTGTGTGAAGTGTAACGAAACAAAAACAAAACACAAACAAACGCGGGATTGTTATACGTCTGCAAACTCTTGGTTAATGATGGAACTATGGTAAAAACAATTAGCTCATAGTTCTGGCAAAAATTGGAACAAATGGTGTCTCCACATGCACTTTGTCACAGCTTCTTCCAAATTATCTTTGGACTATGAATTTGAATTCTTCACCAGCTCCAAAGCTTTTTAGCTGATACTGCACTCTTACCTCCCTGCGGCAGGATAAAGCAAACAGACAAGCCAGAAACCAAAACATGAATGTGCATGTTCAGTCACAGAGTTTTCAAAGTGTGACTCCGAAGTAACCCAGCACTGCCACTGACCTCTTTTGTCTAGACTGGAGTTTCTTAAGGTCACTCCTCTGTGGAATCAGACACAGACTGTCAGGGTGAACTTCAGATATAGCTGTCATCTCTCTGTCTCTGCCTCCCATGGTGGTACTGAGAGTATGTGTGTTTGTGCCAGTCTTACAAGGGCAACATTAAGCCACAATGTGAATGTCAAACTGAGAGAAGGGCTGCTCTAATATCAAAACATATGGAGATCACTGCCAGAAGTGGCAGCACTTGTGCTTCCAAGATGGAAGCTGGATGGTGGATGTTGTGGAGGCTGACAGCCAGCTGAGTGCCCACCCACAGGGGCTGCTGTTCCTGGGGCACGGCTATGGCCATGCGCCTAGGGAGCTCCAGAGAAAACTCTCGACTTGGAGGGGTGTGGGGGTGGACGCTGTCATTGCTGGATCAGTGGAAGAGGTGGACACCACGGACCCAGGTTCAGTACACAACACTCAGGGGACGATTCAAATGGCGCACAGAAGCTGGGGCTACTAACCTTTGCAATACAGCAAAGATGCAGTAACTCCCTGCCACACACACATCTACATACATACTGTATACTTGCTAACACAAACACATACAAATACAAATAACTGCTTAAAATATTAACCATCTTGAGTGTGTATGTGTTTGTGTGTGTGCTTGTGTGTGTGTATGTGTGTGCGTGTGTGTAGGAAGGAGTACACCAGTGTTTAATAAAGGTTAGGGTGTTGATAGGTGATTTTGTCAGGAAGAAATCAGGTGAAATAGTGTAAAGATGGTTAAAGTCTGCATCTGGGTTGGAGTGGATGGACAGGATGTCATAAACACAGGACTTGGACAGTGGAGACTGCTGTTCATTTCCTGTCTGAAACCAGCAGTCATCATCCTTTCTTTTAATTATGACGACTCCACAACCTATTTATTATTATAACCATGAAGACAAATGGCTTCCAACCTCAAGCAAGAACTTATTTCAACCCAAAACATGATCTTTCGCCAAACCTATCCAAACTGTGACCGCTCCAAGAGCACAACTGTGTGGTAATTATTCTAATTTTGATGAAGGTACGGTGCATGGCCTCAGGTAAACACAATGGTCTGGTATACCTGCTCCCATGGGTGCTATTTAAGGAGATGCTCTTATGGGTGATATAAGAGGGTAGGGACAATGGTTGTCAGGTTGGAGGACAGGTTGTGATAATGTCATGAGATAAAAAAAAAATATTATCTATAATACATTATATTATAATATAAATTGTTCCAACATTCAAGGTGGGTATTTACACATTCATGGCATGACATGATGTAAACAGTGTCCTTTAGTTACCCAAAGAGCAGGGGTGGGGATGTGTGTGATAATGCATGTCTGGTCATGTGTGTGTGTGTGTGTGTGTGTGTGGGTCAATGTCCACTTTCTGTGAGGAAGATATTGACAGTATACTGACAGGATGTTGATTATCCAGCTTGCGGGAGGCTGAGGTCTGTCTGGACGTCAGGTGGGAGTCACAGCACCGAGGAGTGATGAGACAATCAGACAGAGAGGGGGAGAGAGAGGAGGGCATGTGTCAGGGGCAGAGGACGATGACAATAAGCTGTCTGTCTCAGCTGAGATGGACACAGCACTATCAGGATCAGATTAGGTCCAGCACTGCTCTAAAATGTGACACACACAAACAAACACATATGCACAGGGTCTTCATGTACTTCTGATACAGTCTCTCCTTCACCCCTGCTCTTTTTTCCAAGTTTTGAAGGTGATGCTGTGCTGTATTTTATGTACTATAAATGACTAAATGAAAACAAATCAACCACAGAAATAGAGTGAAATACAACACACATTTGTATTTGCATTTGCTTGTTATATATGCATTACAATATATGCAAGACAAAGAACTGTCCAATCACTATGTTGAGGCGGGACCATGGGCGGAGCATATCGAGATGATGGAAGCCACGATAAATGGCCTTTAACATTAAAACTGTTTCCTGCGGGCCGGTCAGCTGGAGGGACGCTGCTATCGACTGTACCTTCAGTCAGATTTTTAGAGTTTTGGGTTGTGTTGCAGGATGGTGCATTAATTTCTTACTGGAATAATTGGTAAAATGTATTTCCGACTGGGAAAATTCACATGACCGCACCCACAAGTCGAAAAAACAATTTGGAAAGTCAGTGAAAAATGTGGTACATGAATTGTTTGATTGATGGTGAGAAACTCAATACTGCTAGCTTACAGTAAACGATGAGTAAAGCAGATTTATGGAGGAGCAAAAGCTAATGATACCCACAAGGTAGGTAGCCATCCGCACAGTACTTGTAGTATGATTCCAATGCCCTGCATATCTTTCTGTCATTCAAGAAGTCCAAGAAATTTAAAAAAAACTTAATGTTGCAGATTAAGTTTTTCTTTAATTTCTTATGTTTCATGTAGATGTGCACTAAATTGATGGTCAGTTGTAGTGCTGTTAATGTTAGTAATGGTTAACTGTGACAGACATTATTTTGTGTATTAATTCTCTTCAAGTCCCTCTACTAGCTGAGTGACAGTTGGTCATTGAGCCAACAGAGGCAGTGAAAAATAGCAGAACAATGCAGGTTTCAAAAATCAGAGCTGCAGTTGACATCAGTTGTGTCTAGTTTAAGATGTGTCATTTTTTTTTTACAGATAATAGACAGTCATGGCATCCAGGAAAAAGCATATCATATTTTATTGTAAGTAGTCACAAAACACATGCACGGCGTCATTTGTGATTCTCAAGCTGGAGATATTCTTCAGTCATGTGTTCATGTAGACACCCGGCTGCGTTGTGAATGTAATTGTTCACATACTAGTTCTTTTTCAAGTACTATGCGTTACTGGAGGATCCACTCCCTGCCCCTCCCCTTGTGAGAACATCAAAAGCAATTCAGGTGCGCAGTAACTAAAAGCAACATAATATCAATGAAATTTAAATAACTTTAAATTATCCACAGATAATTAATTCATTTATTCATTCCTGTCAGTAAAGGGGTCTGTGGATAAACTCCATATTTACAGTAATATAACAACACTGAAAATACTTCAACCTGTAAATAATTCTCCAATTTCTTTTAGGAATTACTGTATATTACTGCTATTTTACATATGCAATTTGAAGTAATTAGTCCAACATCAATAAACTGCATTTAGGCTCGTACGCCCATACTGCCCCTGCGCTGCCCCTGCGCTGCCCCCTGCGTTGACGCAGAATGAGGCAGCCATCATGTGCATATGAACGCCTAGTTAAAAGCATATCTCCTGCTTTACTGCAGTTTACATGGCAGTTTTTTAAGTTTTCCTCTTACACACTCGTTTGATCCACATTATAATAACTTCGGGCTCCTCACATGTTTTCTAATATTTTGCACAGGGAGCCTCCTCCTCGACAAGAACTTTAATATGTTCTATATATCATTTCTTGAGCTGTATTTTTTTTTCCCTCCACTGGATTAAAATCAGATCAAATAAAAATGAGCATGCTCCATTATTTGTACAATCTTTAATTATGCATTAGGCTGTGGTGTGCACATTAAAAGGATGCAACTAAAATGGTCATTAAATTTGCATAAGCAACAACATTTAAACTGAGTACAAATACATAGGCAGAGGTCCATTTACCACCCCATAGATGAAAGGGCATTGGATATTAAGATGTGGGGCCAAGTCTGAATTCACAGAGAAACCCCTAATCTTACTCAATTGTCTTTCGCCAAGTAATTGACTTTTAATTAATCCCCTTGATATTTGGACAAGCACAGACCTTAGCAAGAGGTTCTCTGTGTTGAGCACCTGTATTGTGGAAGAAAGTTGTCTGGGTGTGTAAAACTGTTTCATTACATTTGGAATACTGTGCCGTAAACAAATATGTGAAAACTGTGGTTTGCATGGAGAACCATCTAAACATGAAACCAAAAAATGGCATTATACTGCAGTGGATTTGTGTCTTCAAGACTCAGCCATTTTTACTTTGACTGTCTAGATGGTCATGTTTTCGAAAATGATGTAAAGTTTGTCAGCAATCCTCCTTTAACTGAAGATATTTGCGAGGCATGTTGGTAAATAGCAATGATATAAGAGGACAGAGGACAGACTTGAAGCTCGTGAAAATCCAGATGACAACATGTCATAAACAGATAATCCATCAAAGCTACAATAGTGACATTAGGAAAAATGCTAAATGTCAGATTTTTGATGTTACTCCCCCCCCGAGTGAAAAAGCGTCTTTTGAGAGCCAGCGGTATCTGATATCCAATAACCCAACTTCATCCTGTCACATACACATTACAGTCTCAGCTAACTCAATGTTGACACCTATTCTCTTGGATATATCAAAAGCTTACAAAACACTGAGTGATAAAGCCGAGCAGGGGGAAAGTAAATCGACCAAGGAGCAAACTATGATGCTTCATCAGAGAGTAAAGGTTAGACTTTTTTATTGGTATTGTAAATTTTTAATATATACTTCTATTTTTTTATCATAAGCACCAGTGTTCTGTGTTATGTAACATTAGATAGGAAATAAGAGATTGATATGTTTGTAAAAAATTAACTGATTTGTGCTTTGGATTTGGACTTCCTCCTGAAGTCCACTGTCATCTCCATAGTTTTGACTGCGTGAAGCTCCATTTTGTTGTGACTGCAGCTGAGGCTCAGCTCTCCCGCCCCCCCTCTGTGTGCAGATTTGTCACCATCTCGTCTGAGGCCGGTGGCTGTTGTGTCGTGTGAGAATCTCAGGACTTTAACAGGTGGGTCTCCCTAGGTGCAGTAGTTGGTATAAAGTGAGAAGGACACTACACTTGGGGAGAGCACACATCCCTGGGTGGGTGCCAGTGCTGAGGTGATGACCAGTGATGTCCTTCAGGTGGATCAGCACCAGTCTCTCACAGGACTCCATGACCACAAACATCAGGGTCTGTAATCATTGAGTCCTGTGATGGAAGGTTTCATAAGAGACAGGATGATTGTGGAGTGTGTGAAACAAGAGGGGACTCACACAGCTCCAAAGGTGCGTTGAGGATCTGAGTGAAGATGGGGTCCAAGTTGGTCATCACAGACTTTAAGACAGGAGGGTCACTCACTAGTTTTCGTTTAAAAAGGGTGTAACACTCACAAAAACTGATTTATGATGTCACAGTGACAGTGAGTTCATCCAGAATTCAGAAAAAAGCAGACCCATGGTAAATAACTAGATGCAGTGGGTAGTGAAAGTGTGTAGGGGCGATTATTGAGAGTGGGAGGTGTAATGAAGGATGAAGAGAGAATGCTGAACGTAAAGTGATCAAGGGCACAGAGAGAGAGAGAGAGAGAGAGGGAAAGAGAAAGAGAGGATAAGAGAGCAACAGACAGAAAAAGAGATAAAGAGGGGTGATGGACGTCTCTCGTCCTCTCTTTGACAGCTTCGTGAATAGCCTCAGGACACACACACACACGCATCTGTCTCCCGTGTGATTGACAGCTAGCAGGTGCTGGGTGAATGAAGTTGTCAAGCTGGCTGCTGATCAGCTGTGCGTCGCTGTAACAACAGCTGAAGGCTCAGTGTGACGCGTCGCTGCACTTGAAGGTGATCTCTTGTTTTGCCATAGAGCATCTGTGTGTGCGTGTGAGCGAGAGTGTGTGTGAGTGAGAGACATCCAGATTAAATAAAAGACTGTATTACTTTGTGTAATTGCATTTTCTGTTCTCTACATTATTCTGAACGTCAGAGCTATTGGATATTCAATATAATGTTCATTTCATTCCATCAGTAGCTCCGGAGTCATGTCAGGTGTCTCCACTTTGCCTCTTTAGCCAAACTTTGTGAAGCTGCCAGGAATGACATGTTACTTCCTGTAGAATTTTCACATTAAAAGGTCTTGCAGACTTCCTTTATTAAAATGCTTTTATTGTGCAAAAGAAAAAAACCCAACAGGAAGTGCTGAGTTTTGTTGACTATAGCTTTACATAAATTAAAAAAGGAGAAATGACTTGAACATTAATTGTGTCGAAAATTGTATTTAGTGCTGTGGAAAGGTTTTTATTATACTAATGTTACCATGTGAGCTGTTGTTGTTGGCTACAGGTCTTTTCAATCCCCTCAAAGTTTTTTGCTGGCCATGTTCCCAGATAGTATTTGAGACCACAGAAAGTAAATAAAGATGGACATAGCCTCTGTAATGTCACCCACAGGTTTCTGAAGAGCAGTTTTGAAGCTCAGAGTGAGCTGCTCCGCCATCGCCATCTTGGCAGTGCCTGACTCCACCTAACTCTCGGCTAATCCAAAGATGGGCAAATCACCCACCTGTAACTCAAAGCAGCACGTCCTCAATTATACATCACTTTAAGCCTTAATTAAATTTAAATAGGTGAGTTGTGCAACCTTGGTGTAACACAAGTCAGAACACATGTGATCTAGTGCACTTGTGACCTCTGTAACAAAAGTGATCGCACTTGTGATTTAAGGCTAATTGCATGAGCAAGGTTATAAGGTTACCTGTGAACATCACAGCTTTCTCACTTTTGTCCTGGGTTGTATCTAAAAACAAGATGCAAGCCTGCACATGATAAGGAACTGTGTGGACAAGTAAGAAACCTAATTGTGAGAATTCATAAAAATGGGACAGGCCACAAGAGCATCAATCAGCTACTGAACATAAGCACCAGTGGTTAGGAGGTACAGGAAGAGCCAATACCAATAACACGGGGCACAGTTATACAGCCACACATAACTCATTGTATATGCAACCTTGCATTGAAAAACAGACGGCTAAGTGCTTCTGACTTGGCAAAAGGATTATCTGTGGAAATTAGTGTTTGAGCGACTGCCAAGAAGAAAACCATTGCTCACAAAACGGCATAAAACTGCAAGATGAAACTTTGCCAGATACATGAAAAGAGGCCTGATGAAAATTGGCAGCACATTGTTTGGTCAGATGAAAACCAAGATAAATATTTTTGGATCAGATACGGTCCAGTGTGTTTGACCTGGACCTGGTCTGGACAGGTTCCTCAATGACTCCACAGAGCTGATTGTGAAACCTGGAGGTGGGAGTTCACTGTTGGGGCTGCATTAGCGCAAAAGGTGTAGAGGAGATGACATTATTAGATGGTGGAAACGTTGTGTACTCAAATACTGAATGAAAAGATGACTCACAGTCTCAACAAGCTTGTCAGGAGAGGAATTTTCAAACACACTGAAAAAAAAAAATCACCCAGGAGTTTGTAAAGAAGGAAATAAAAATGATGACCTGCCCAAGTGTGTCCCCATGAATCCAATAGAACCATTGGAGTATTTTAAAGTGGAAGGCAGAGCAACAGCCCCCCTCCAGCAAAGAGCAGCTGAGGAGAATCATCTGTGAAGAATGACGGAACATCTCTCCACAGCTTTGTACAAAACTAGTATCATCCACGCCCTGGAGGATCGAGTCTGTCGTCAAAAATAAAAGTGTACGTACAAAACATAAACTAAATGAATAAATAACAGGCTGGAAATCTCACTTCTGTTGCAGGTGGTTCTAAAATACGGGCCTGTCACTATATCTTAATCAGTCAGACATGTTTTGTTTTTCAAATGAATTGATTCATAATAAAAATTTGTAAGTAAGCAGGATTTGTGATTACTTAACATTTTAATGATACTGACCAGGAGCGTGCTCGGTCTTGTCATATAGTATAAAATGGGTATGTACTGTAGGAATGGCAATGCTCTCTCATTTTTTGACAGTCAAAAAAACAGCAAGTCAAAACAATGGGCCTTTCCCACAGACAACACTTTGACATGTCAGAGGAGGGAAAGCACAGGTGCAAATAATCAAATGAATGATGGCTGAATGCCATTTAATTGCATCAGTTTCTGGGTCCTGTTATTGTGAACGCTAGCTCACTGTCACACTATCATCGCTTCCTGGGACACTTGAATAGAACAGAGCCATCAATCTATTCAAGTTATTAGTAAGACCTCAAGTCAAAGTGTCTGCTCTACCACACTGAAAGACATATCATTACGGAAGAGAATCTCTGAACTTCATCTGTTCATGTCCACTCATGTCTTTCACGCCTCTCTCTTTGAAATCACATTTGTATTTTATTATACTACGACTTGTTTTTCCTAATTACTCTGTGGTGACAAATGTAATCGCTGGTTCCATTATGTTCAGAGCCAATTGATTATGAAGTGCTACATTTATGACCTGCACTGCAGTCACCATGAGGGGGCTGAGGAGAATGGTGGGCGTGCAGAACACATCCTGACTTATATCTGTGCTCAGGTTCAGGAAACAAAAGCATTTTGTTTGAGGTTAGTGAAAGGTCGTGGTTTTTAATTAAATGTAAATAGAGACTTTTAGAGACCTCAGTCTTTCACTGACCTTTAACCTCCAGCGCTGTCACCGGCTCAACATAACCTTGAAAAAGTTTAATAATGTAGTTGTAGAGTCATGGGCCCTGTTCAGACCTGGTATTAACATCTGTCTCTTCATTATGTTAATGGAAAGCATAATCTACTGTAGTCATAATTCAAAGTAGTAGTAGTAATAGACAGGGTTGTGTTGACTTATATGCGATGACCCTCTAAAATTCACTTCACACACACCTTTTACAGCGTTTCCACCCTCCTCCAGCCCGTTAGACCGGCTGGGTTAGCGTGCACTTCAATGACAGCTTGGTGCACGATCGTGATTATTAGATCAGTTATAAAGCATTTGTCTTCAGGAACACTCATGAAGCACCTGCTGTTTTAAGCCTTGAACAGACTGGAAATTATTTTGTTCTTTTACAATGATTTTTGTTTTCGCTAAACTTTTCAATTATTGGCTAATAAAAAAAAAAAAGAAAAGTGTTCTCCAACATGTTAAACTGATAAAAGGCAGCTAGGACCTTTTCCCAAGCTTCTTTTTAAGAGTTCAACATACTTGTATATATTTGTACATACATGTCCTTCCTTCACCTTCTTGTCCATCATTTTGAAGTTTTCACTTCATTTCTTATTTTCTTTCTTCTTCTGTTTTAGAGCCTCTTCTCTTTTATGCCCCCCCCTCTTTATTACCATGCTTTGATTCCCTATTGAGCTTTTCAGTCCGCCTCTTTACTCATTTAGTTTCCTATGTTTCTTCCTTCCTGCCTCCTTTCTCCTCTAATTCTCTCCATTTTTACTTTTCAACTGCACCTCCATCCATTGCTTTCTCCCCTTTTCATGATCTGTCTGTCCTTGTTCTCTCCATCTGTTTGACTACCCTCCTCCTTTTTTTTGTTAATTCTGTTCGTATCATCCATGAGTTTTTATTCCCTCCATCATCTCCTCTCTCCTCTGTCTCTCTCCACTATCTTTGCCCACTACCTTGTCTCTTCCTCCCCACCCCTTCTCACTCTCCCTCCTGCACCTCTAAGTGGGCTTTGAAGAGTTAACGTTGAGATGTGATATCCCACTCCGTGTCGCCTCCAGACATCTATTAAATAGGCACAGGCAGTGCTCTCTATCACAGCTTAGACACCAGATGTTGCTTACATCTCCACTCATTGCAGATGTAATGGGCCTGAATGCTGCAGTTTGCGACTTCACTGGCATCCATCCCTGCAATGTGGCACCAGAGGAAAAACAAGCGAGAGACACCGAGAGACAGGGAGGGAGAGAGAGAGGGAGAGAGAGAGGTGTAATTATCCTCCATTACCACAAACTCTTTTATTTCCCCCAGCAGCAGAGGAAAATCTCTTGTAGAAATGACAGCTATCAAAGTAAAGATGGGCGTTCTGTTTCAGAGACTTGAGTGAAGATTCGCTGGAGTGTCACTGTTTGCCCGAGAGTGTGTGTGTGTGTGTGTGTGTGTGTGTGTGTGTGTGTGTGTGTGTATTCTGGGATGTTACTGTGTGTATGGGAGTGGATGTGTGTGGGTTCTGCATGCAGGTGTTTATTTTAGGCGCTGGTAAGAGCTGATAATGGCAAAATGAAACTGAAATAATGAAATGTGTTTAACTGATTATAGATTTATTATGTTATAATGGAACACTCAATTTTAACCAGGAATACAAAACATGCAAGGAACACAACCCAAGAACTAAAGCTCTAGAAAGAAGATGATAATGCATACATACACATATTGTTCTTTGGTAGTGTAAGGTTTGGATGATGGTGAATCCTTACAATCAGGATGAAGGCCAGCAGGATTGGAGTGCAAGCATGAGAGAGGACAGAATCAGTCACACAAAAGTTGGTTGCAGAGCTCTTAGTTTACTGGTGAGCTGAGGCAAATGACACAAACAAAGTCCAACAGTTCTTACATAGAGGTCACAGGATGGCTGGACAACCAAAGCAGTCTGACTGGTGTAGCAGGTTGCATTGGATAGCAGCGGCGGTGACGTCCAACCTGACCCCCATTCTCTGACACCTACCCCGCTTTCCCACCTGGTATAAGTACCCCTAGCCTCTACCAAACATCACCTAGTGCAGGGATCCTAGACACTAACACCACACATATCGAATACCTTTACAATTTAACCACACTGATATTTACATAAACTAACCTTTGGCCTAACACAGATCAAAATAGAATACATAATAAACTAAAGAAATACCCAACAAAAGCCAAACTTAAGTAAAACCCCTCTACCCACTCCCCTCTCTCCTTCCTGCCCACTTGGTACAGCCTGATGAGGTAATTGACACCTGCTGAGTCTGGCAGCATTCCCATGTGTGCACTCCATGAAAACACGCCCCCCGGAAGTAGACCTCAAACAGAGAGAGTGGTTAGTAGGGGTTCCCAAAATAAAAGCACAACAAAAAATAAACTTCCTGTCTTAGCCAATGTGCATAGTTTTCACCTTAGTGAGGGGGATGCTTGCCAGCTCCCTCACACAAGTGATTAAAAAAAAAAAAAAAACAGGAGAGACGATGAAAGCATCTCTATGAAACAGACCCAGCTTCTCTTTGCATGTAGGAAAAGCATAGGTGAGGCATCAGTCCGTCATTATTGTGATATTATCTACAGAAATGCTGCAGCCTCCACTCTCAAACCCTGCAGACTCAGTTTATCATTCTGCCCTCAGATTAATTACCAGTGATCCCTGTGACACTCACCTTTGTATTCTTTTTAACAAAGTTGGCTGGTCCTCTCTGGCGCGGAGGCGTGATAAACATTTGTACCTTTTCATCCATAAAGCCCTTATTGGACATTGGCCACCCTAATATAACAGCTACGCTTGACTGGACCACAGGACCCGACCAAACTCGCTCTACTAACTGTCTTGTTATAATGCTCGAGTGACCACAGGAGGGAAATGAGGAGAGACACGAGTCCAGGCTGAAGATTCAACAGGAAAAAGCTTTTTATTTTGTTACGCAGCACCATGTATGGCCATCCTGCCCATCACCTTCCAGCCAATCTGTACGAACAGACTATATATAAGGGTGTCTGCTCACCCAATAGGCTGACATGTACCATAATTCAACATATACATTTATATAAAGTCATATTCACATAAAATCCATACCAAAAAAATATAGACAATCTTCATAAATTTTTGCACAAACAAATTAGATAAATAAATACATTTAAGCAATACCACTACACACCCCTTCCCATTTTCTGGACTGATATTACCGTCCTGGAACTATTAACAGGTGCACCAGCCCCTGGGGGAGAAGGAGAAGTTTGTCCATCACAGACAATTTCAATTTCACTGTAACATTTTATCCCAGCATGAGTCTTACTTTCTTAATTTCAATTAACAACGATACATTGCCACTATTGCGTGTGTCATCTGCTCAGGTGAACAGCCCCACCCCCTCCCTGTGAAACACCTGCTGCACGCAACTACAAATGTGCAAACTTTCAATAAATATATTGTTAAAATCCCACATTTGTATCTTAATACATGACAATTCTTGCTTCAGTTAACCTCCTAAGACCCGAGCTCTATTCTTTGCTATTTAGGCTGATTGGGACCTGAGAAAAATGATCCTCATATGTGGTCACCAGGCCCTTGTTGAGAAAAAGTTAGTATTTTGGTCTAGAGAACCCAAAATGTGAGGTCCACATATGTGGACGCCAGGTCCTAGGAGGTTAATCATTATATTAAACATCTAGAAATGACACTAATTAATAAATAAATTATTATGTCTGATGCTTCACGTCCCGCAGGTTTACTCTGCCTTTAGCAGCTGCATATTTCAATGTATCTTGACATCATGAGGGAAACCTCAATGATCTTTGAGGCCGAAATAAATTAATGAAATAAATCTATGACAACTGTGATTATTGTGGTTTTGAACAGCCAACGCTAACAACCAAATGAATGGCCAGCCCTGATAGTAAAATGAAACTTCTGGCCCTATATGCCCATGTCTGGCCCATTTACGTCCACATCTGGGCAGATTTCGGCTGTTATCGTCCGGTATTGGCTGACAATCAACCGGTCCAGATGTGGAAGTAGCATCTGACAGTCATGCAGTATATGGGCCAGAAGAGAACCAGCCATGTGGCCCAAGTAGAGGCCAGATGTATCTTGCTATCTGTGGGGTCACACGGAGCTATTTTTACCATTCTTCTCCTAACAATTTTTTTTTTGAACACCCAGGGGACGGAAATGTTCAGGTTTCATGAGGTAACTATCCGGGACAAGTGACACGTAGTATGACAGTCCTGTTTAGGAAACAGGATATCATGGAAAACATCTTCGTCCCTAATTCACATGATGCAAGTCATACAGACAGCAGCTCACAATAGCTAAAAGGTTTTACTCCTGCAAACAGCATCCTCTCTCCAAAGTCTACAGTTTTTAACAGACAGTATTGCTGCTGAAGCTCAAGCAAAAGCACTTTTATACCCCAAGGTATTAGCTCTCTGTTTGTCATGCACAAGTGTAGCCACCGCAGACAACAAATAAATCTTTTCATCCGTGTTGCTGTTATTCTGCTTCACATTTGATCTTGCGGGATGTGGTCACAGACAATCAAAATCATAATTACGGATACAGAGCAGCTAGGGGGACATTTTAAAAATGGTTCTGAGGTGACCAGCGTTCATCTATTTATTTTTATAGGGGTCTTGGCGCGAGCAACAAACTTGATTTATTTCCCTTTGCTTTTAAGAGTGCAAGACCCAGACATTCAGAAATGAAGTGGAACGCTGCTAAGAATTTCAAATGCACTTTTAATACATCCCCCTCATATTGACATTTAGGTGGGAATCCGTCTTTTTTATTTCTGTCATTCCTAGCGCTGCAGCCATTGGTATATTTGTGAGTGTATGTGTGTGCGTGTGTGTTTGTGTGTGTGTGTGTGTATGGAAACATTTATTTCCCCTCATCGTCTGTTCAGAGTGAGAGGAGAGGTGTGGGGGTGAGGGGGTGGGGGGTGGAGAGGGGGTGGGGGGGGTGGGAGTGTAATGGTAATCATTTTTTTGTGACTGCGCCCAGGGTCTGAAGTGGCTGTTGCAAAGGACTTTTAGATTGATCTTGCAGCAAGCGCGTGCTCACACACACACACACACACACACACACACACACACAGGCCCTGAAGAAGATATGCTATATGGATCACATTTATCCCCCTCTGCTTGCCCTCCCTCCATGACGCCATTTGATTAATGATCCAAATATGTGAATAAAAATATCAAAACAACTCGTCAAACCCAGGGGTTCCAGAGACTAAACAGCTTAAGGATGAAACTACAGACTAACGAGTGGAACATTTTTTTTTTTCTTATAGGGAACATGACATTTTTTTAATTTTTTAAATATTTTTTTTTATTACCATCTGTGATTAACTTATTTATTTTTCTACACACAGAGATGTGTGACGATTACAGCTAATGGGTCAGAACTTGGTATTAAATAATATGAGATGTGAGAATATAAAGAAAAGTCTTTATGCTTTGTCTTTTTTTCAATTAAATGTATGGAATTATGTATATTATATTTGTGTCAATGTGTGTGTGTCATCACTGTTCGTCAATGCATGTACGTTTGTGTATGCGAAGCACCCTGGAAAGCATATGGATACTTAACTCACAGTGGTGATGTTATCAGCCTCCTCTAACACAGTAGACCACTAATTGACATTTTCATTAACAGCAAATTTATGTCCCTATTTCTGTCTGCTATAATGACCATTTCCCAAGCAGTGCTATGGGCCCTGCTAATGGACATGGAATAAAGGCAGAAACTTGTTTAATTATGATGGGGTGGGGGGAAAGAGGCAATATATGCTGTGATCCTCCTCCTCCTGTCAGTGAGAAGGAGGTGGAGCAGGGGTTGGGTGATGGCTGGAGGTGGCAGATGATTGAGGCTCGTGAAAAGGTTTTGAAAAGACTGTGAAAAGGCCGACATCATACATCACACCCCCAATTAACGCGCTTGATGAAGAGCTGGATTCAGAGAAAAGAAACATACAATAGAGTTGGATGTTAATTTAGGGACCCGAAATTCCTGCATCAAACAACATGCTAAACAGAGGGTCAAGAAAAAAAAACAAAAAACCTCTGCGTCACTAGATTTCACCACACAGTCTATTGTGACTTTACATACATGCATGGATCAGTCAGCTGGTGCTGCATTTTAAGCAGTTTCCACTGCAATTTTGTGGAACATAGAGGGGATTTCTTAGAATATTTGATAAAACACCATTGGTCTGTTTTATCATTGAGCAATATTATGCGTTTTTGAATTTTTATTTTATTTTAAAAAATGTCTTTCCAATTAAACACAATGAAGGATTTCCAGCAGTCTGCCTCTCAGTTGCTGCCTCCCTGAGACATGATACAGCAGGCGCCACAACGCCATTTCAATTTTGCTAAAATACTGCTTTGTCAAATTGTCTGAAAATCACTTCTTGTGAGCATATACTTTTTTTTTTTTTTTTTGCAACAATTCAGTCGTTTTGGAACTTAACTTAAGTTCACAATTACAAATTGTGATTTAGGTTAATGGAAACACACTTTGTCATGTCTGACAAAAGCTTTTTGGAGACATTTCCATTCTCATAAAACCTTTAGTAAAGCAAAATCTTTGAAAAAATCTTTGAATTCCTGCATTGTTTATATCAGAGTTTACCTACTAGCAGTCCTCTTCTTCACTGCCTTCTCGGGCATATTGCCACAGACTGTCAGTCAGAATAGCATGAAGCACACAACTGTGTATTGTGTTGATCTCCTGCTCCACAGTGCTACTAGTGGTCAAAACGTCCACAGAGTATCCATCCATCCATTTTCTTCCTCTTATCCTCTAGTAGGGTCGCAGGGGGGCTGGAGCCTATCCCAGCATCTTTTCGGGCGAGAGGCGGGGTACACCCTGGACAGGTCGCCAGTCCATCGCAGGGCAAACACATAGAGACAGACAACCATTCACACTCACAGCCACTCCTATGGTCAATTTAGAGTATCCAATTAGCCTAGTCCCCATTTGCATGTCTTTGGACTGTGGGAGGAAGCCGGAGTACCCGGAGAGAACCCACACAGGCACGGGGAGAACATGCAAACTCCACACTTGAACCCGGAACCTTCTTGCTGTGAGGCGACAGCACTAACCACTGCACCACCGTGCAGCCTAGTCCACAGAGTATGTCACCGTAAACTGACTCCAAGTGCTGTTAGTAATCAAGAATTTTACATGCCTGCATGAAACCATATAAAACATGATCATTATGTGATCACATGTGGCTGAAACAGGGCTATTATTGACATAGCAGATCATGGAAATACGAAACTATCCTTGCAAGAAAGATGACGGCATCTGTAATTTTGACAAATACGCCAGAACTTCATTAGTTTACATTCAAGTGACCAAGCCCTTTCGGTGGCAGTAGGTAAGACTGTTGTTCTCTGGGAGCAAAAGAGGAAGCAGTGTGATGCCATAAACCCACAATGTCAGGAGCAGTGGCAATCCCCACCTCACATGATCAGTCATCAGTATCAGTAGAATCTACACTTTACATGGTCTCTAAATGCCTCACATGCAGACTAACCATGGAAGCTACAATTTACATTCTCCCCAAACACTTACATGCAGACTATCGGTAGGGGCTACAATTTAAATGTTCCCTAAACACCTCACAAGCAGGTTATTGGTAGAACCTACAATTTACATTCTCCCTAAACACTTACATGCATCTCTCAGTAGAAGCTATAATTTACATAATCCCTAAACACCTCACATGCAGATTATTGATAGAAGCTACAATTTACATGTTCCCTGAACGCCTCAAATGGGTACTATTGGTGGAAGGTACACTTTACACACTCCCTGAATGCCTCACATGCAGGCTATGTCAGACGGTACAATTTCCGTGTGATCCTTGAATGTCTCACAAGCAGGCTACATATAATTATGGGCCCCACGTAGCGGGGTTTTGGTACAGTGGCAGTGCAGTGTATAGTGTATGAGAGGTTTTAGGCGGGGTTATTGTTTTCATTGCAAAATGTGCCAACATGAGGGGCCATCAGGGGCCTCTTTTTCCCATTGGAGGCCCCAAACATTTGCTCGGTTTGTCTCCCCTGACTTGCACCTCTGGTCGGTTGAAGGTCGTGGTGGATGGATGAGTCAAAAGAATGATCATTCCCTTAACCAAGTGGTTATTTTACCCCAAACCATGATCTTTCCCAACCCCCAGTTTTGCTTGACTGTCTGACAACAGAAAGAGAAAAACATAACAAAATCCACGATGACCTATATCATGAATTTGGCTGCATTAAAACACGACAGAGGTGATCAGAGAGAGCGGGCGGGGTCTTCCAGTGCTGTTTAACTGGCTGTGTCTGCCTGCACAGTTGGGGCTGTGTGGCTTTGAAGTTTGGTAGACAACCATCTGTCAGCCCTAACTTCCCCTGTAATCACTCATTTGAAATGTTGATAAAGTCGATCACACAGCTGTTGTCATTAACCTGTATTTACCTTGATTTTTCTCACGACTATAAAATAATGATTTGATTACCATCGTAGCACAGCAGCTTGGAGAGGACATATGAGCCACAATGAAATCACTATTTATCGCTATTTCATCCTCACTCCGAATTGTCTGACAACAGAAACAGAAAAATATATACACGGCTTTATTAAAACACAGTATAAGTGATCATAGAGAGCATAGTGGAACAGCTGACGCTGGTACCAGGATGTCAGCGTAGCTTCGTACGGACTTCAGCAGGGTCCGGTCCTTGCATCTTTTGTCTTCCTGCACTTTTTTTATTTCAACATTCCATTGTAAGATTTCATGAAAAAAAAAGAAAATATGTCTTTATGGTTGAATGTTGTCTGTCCACAGAGCTACCTACAGCAGCTCCTGCCTTCATTTAGTTCTGCATCTTCACCCTTGAAAACCTGACACTGGGCTAAAGCCAACATAAGAAATGTTTTTTTTCTCGTTGTTTGCATCATTTTCCTGCCAAACAAATTCCACCACTTTGAACAAACTTTTTTTAACCTACTACAATCTCACAATTTGAGAACATAGTATGATTTTAAACATGCAAAACCTTGGGGTTTTTTGGACTGTTGTTGAGAAGCAAATTCAGCCACCTGACATCAGTCCAGCTAAGTGGGTGTTTCACTTGCTGAGAACCAGACAGATGTTCTATCACCAGGGCAGCAAGTGTACAGCAGATGTTTATATGTCACAGACTATGTCACAAATCCAGTCAAGGATTTCACATTAGAGCAAACATGACTGTATTAATGTTAATCTTAACTTGTCCATTTACTTTTCTTCCCCTATAATTACAACAGTATTTCTAAAGAGGGCTACGATTCTTATACTGTGGAGATGAGACCTAAACACTCAACACTTAAACATCATGGTGGTCATTTCAGAGTTAATGTGTTAACTTAAAGAGCCAGTTGAAGGAAGACAGAGTCCTTGTTAAAACAGAGTAGAGATCTTTCCTCTGTGAGTCCACGCACTGAATACTTTCTCTGGGCAGAAAATCAGTACTGTACCTCGGCTCTGCAATGGAAATGTCAAAGCTCAAGGTGTCCAATATTGCCAGGGTTAGGAAGGTTAACATTAGAGTCAACAGGCGACTGGAGCAGTTGCTGTGGGGCATCTGATATTGTTGGATTAACAATGGAGTCAGTTAAAAACCCTGTGCATCAGTATACAGATGTCAAAGCGACCTATGAGACACCAGAGAGTCTGACAAGGCGTCAGTATTTGACAACCTGTGAATGAGAACAGGTTGGACCCGAAGAGCCATACATCATGTACTGACACAATGAAGGAGCTCCATTTGCTGATGAAGACTGCGAGATGCTGTTGAAAGGTCTTAAATGGTAGTAAGTGGGCCTTTGAGGTTATAATAACATTGTACTTGCTCCAGTTTATTATTGGTATTTGGGAACAGAGACATCAATAGAAAAGATACAGGAGCAGTCAGTCGATTAGACAAGTTTTAAACCAACTTATTTTGAAGAGAAAACAAAGGCGAACAGTGAAGTTATGACTCCAACTGTCCATTATAAACACTTCCACAGGTTTCCTCTGGCATATCTAGATAGACACAACACAATGTGATACACTAACAATACAGACACATCTGTAACAATATAATATACTGAGATTCGAAGCTGAAAAATGTGGAAAACGTCACTATAGGCTCAGAATATCCCACACACTGCTGTAGCTCAGCATCGCAATTTATCAATCATCCTAATGTTTGGTTCTCTAAGCTGCTTTAGATATTAAACAGTTGTCTTGTGTACAACCTGTTTGATCACCTGACCCCCTCGAAGCGATGTTGCTCCCACAGTTCAGCATTTTCTTTGGTGAAAAAAAATGTATTCATAACTAATAAACTGCAAAATCCAATAAACTGAGATTATCCTTTATAGTGAAAATAATACACTGACCCCCTGTTTGCAGAGCCTGATGTCTTTACACAGAAATGTTCACACAGATACGTACAACACACACTTGAGCCCCGGCAATTAAAACAGGCTGCCTCTGTTGTTTTCACACACTCAGGTTACCTCACGTTGCCCTGCCCTGACCCCGGATCACTGGACAGGAAATGACAGAAGAGGCAGTTCAAAGCGTCGGGCGGGAGCCGCAGGGCATGAGGTAATGGCAGAGCTTTTTGTCTTTGAATATGAGTTATCTGCTGTCTAATGCTCTCTGACGGAGACACATGACCACGTCCGCAGCTCCAGGCTACATGTCAAAGGTAGGTGTGTAGGTTGGTGTGTAGAGTTATTCATGTTTGCGTTGACAACATGAATGTGTGCATGTTTGTGACTGTTTTTGTTGTGTTTGAGTGAGTTCTTGCATGTTGTAGTAATGGTGTGTATTTATCATGCCCTCACAGACAGTCAGCAAACACAGTTAGCTCCATGGCATTAAACAGTGGGAGGCTCCTATTGGCTGATGGTTCTTCTGATGGTTACGCTCACGTCCCCATCGTCTGCATTGCCGGTTAATACAATTTGAATCATTTAAATATGTCAGTTAATCAATAATTGATTAATCACTGACATCCCTAGTATGTTTGTGTGACAGCAGAGTGACAGCAGACAGGGCTAAAGTCCCACCTCAGTTGACAGTAATGGAGACGTCAGCAGGGTAACAGAGCCAGTAGCACTGACACTCATCCGCTCAGATGGATGCAACACCACATCCTACAGCGAGGCTGGACATACACACACACACACACACACACACACGCACACACACACGCACACACACACACACACACACACACAAGCGGAGCCTGACATGCACATAGGCAGTGTATTAGATGAGCATCATCCCCATTGGAGATGATTCCATTTGCAGGACCACTCAGCCTTTTGATGGTCTTATCTGGAAAGAGACTGTCTAGAAAATGCCTGAGTGAATAGTGTGAGTGTGTGAATGCAGGTCTCTGCATTGGAGTATGTGATGCTTCTAAATATCTATGTAGAAATTCGACACAATGATTTAGTACAAGAAATCTACAAAGAAATGTCATAGTACTAAATCGCTACTGAAATATAATGATAATAAAGTTGCAGAGTTGGAGCTGGTACCAGACGTATCTTTCAGTTATTGATATTCTTAGTGTTCCTCAGCATAGAAACTCCAGAGTATAGTATAGTATTTTACAATACTACGGGTTTATGTTATGAACATCAGTTTTAAAGCAGCAATTGATTTTCTGGCAGGTTGGTGGCAGTGGAACAAGCTGTAAAAACAACTTACAGCACTGCACTCACGTTAAGTGTTTACAGTCAGCTTTCTCCAGTAAGCTGATTTCTTAAATGTCAAGTAAATGAGAAAACAGTGTCTATAATTGGGGTAGGGAAATTAGAGAAGCCTGGTTTCCCCATAACCTTGTGAGGCACCTGGGTTTTCCATCTTGCCAGGCTGCAAGCTATTCGCTTGCGGCAGAGCCACAGTGGTTTGGGCCAATCAGCTTCTATGAGGGAGAAACTACAGTCAGCTATGGAGAAGCGACTGCTTTGATATTTGTAAGAATGCCTTTTATGTACAAATTTTCCTCACAAAGGTGGGAAAAATTGTCTACTCACTTGTTAAATGACTTTCCAAGCTCCTCAGACTGCAGCTTGTTCTTGTGTTGAGTTTCCTCTTCGATACACAGTTGCCAACAAATCCCAGCATGTCAGGTTAAGTCCTAAAGAAGGTCTTGGTCATGTATAAGTGGGTTTCGTTTCCTATATGGAAAACGTAACTTTGCTGGTTTCATTTATTAAAGTGATGGTTGTTTTTGTCAGTCAGACAAAGTTACTTTTACACAATACAACAAATATAATAGAATATGCTCCTGATCAATATCACTAAAATGTAAAGTTATTACAATTTCCATCCATTCAACACAGTTTTATTTTATTTTTAGCCAAAGACCAAAAATAATGAAGCAAATTCATTTGAACATCAGGAATATTATTAAACGACAATGAAATGTCCATATTGAAAATGCCCATGTTATGTTTGTCGGGTTTTTCCCTTTCCTTTGTAGAGGCTTAGGGTTACCGTAACGTTCCTCTCTAGACATGTTTTAAAATATGTAGAAAAGGGTTAATATTGTGTTTAACATGGTTTTCTCACATAAAATGCAAAAAGAGGAAATCTGAGGCCGGAAGCACATCTACTCTTACTTCCTCATTGAGACATTCTGGATCAGGCCCCGCCCACCAAAACCAAAAATCAGTGATTAGCATATTATCAGTGAGCGTAGTTAGCATCTTTTGTTTATGTTATTTGTTATCTTGCAACTGACACAACGTTAGTGGTTGTGGTAATGTAAACTCTCGCTCTTTGTACTGACAAGATTTCAGGTTTATTTAGCCCCGCCCCCTGTCCCTCCAAGGTGACAGGATTGGTTCCTTAGGTTTGTGACATATGAATCCCTGGCTGTCTGAATCTGTTTTTTATGAGACTGTCATTGGTTCACTACAGTTGAAGGTGGAAAAAGGGTTAGGGTCATTGTGTTGACTGATTATTTCACTCATGATATGTCTTGTATTATAGATATATAAAAACATGTTATGGACATGTTTACAAGGTTAAAAAAAGGTTGATCGTTCCAGTAGGATTACACCTTATGACTTGACATTTTGTCCATCCACACCATTAGGTTATTTTTGGTGCCAGAAAGAAATAACTCAACAGCTATAGATTAATATCTTGAGACATGTGAATAGACACTAAACCTTGTTGTCATTTCCCTTTGTTGAGGTTGTTTCCCTGCATGAAGCATACATGTGAGGAGTCGCTGGTTGTTTCCGTTTGTCTCCGCTCTAATGGGAAAACAGATATTAGAAATTAGTCTAATTCTAGAGACAAGGACAAAAATGTTCCTCTCTTTATTGCTGTCAGGTGGAAGCATCAGCTGGCCCGACACATTCATCTCACTTTATAAGAATGAGCTGGTTTCATGCCATTTACCTTATTCATGTAGGCACAATTATCCATAAATTAATAAAAGCTGACTGGTTATTATGAGGAAAAAGAGGGAGAGAGAGGGGGAGAGACAGATGCAGAGAGCGGGAATATGTAGGGCTGTACAGTGAACAATCTCCAGATAATTAACAGGAAGATAAACAAAACATAAATTTGGATATTGCATTTATTTGGACTACCACTCAAATATGCGTGAACCACAATATTTTAATTAAAAGATAAATCTATGTGACATGCCGCTTCCCAGTTAATTATTCAGTGCTGTACAATAAAAACAATACCCATTAAATATGCCACACACTCTATTTCTCTATTAACAGTAAAAAGTGCTCATCCTGGGGACAACATTTCAAATCCAGCTGCTGGTTTGGCTTTTTCCCTCCGTTATTGTCCTTTCATTACAGTTTTTTTTCCCCCCAGTTTTCCTCACTTTGCATTTACATTGCTCCTCAGACCTTACACATGGAAGACATTTGAAATGAGCTTTCACTACTTTGTTTGTAATGGATATCTAAGGTATCCATTGCAAATTGAACTTGTTATATACGGGTGCACTGTGCAGCTATTTGAAATTTTCACATTTTAAATCTTTTGGATTCTCTTTTTGTTTACAAATTATAGCAGTGTCTCAAAGAAGGTTTTTATCTTGTGTAAGCTCAGTCGGCAGCGCAGGTCAGCTGTTTAACCGCTGGTGTGGTTTGCTGGCTTGCACGAAATAGATGCTAATGCAGTTAGCCACAATAGCTAATCACAGGGTGTAATCTCTGTGTTTAGTGTCAGTCAGCCTCAGAGACAAGCTTGATGTTAAGTCCCAAATCTCTACACCTACAAAGACCCACTGCAAGAATCTGACCCAGGTTGAAAAACACCATAATCTTCCTTTAACAGTGGGGTTGATGATTTGATACCTGGTTCCTCATATACAGATCTGGAAGTGTCCCTAACCATGAAACCAAGCCTGAAAATGTTTTTGATGTACAGTATGTATGTGGGAAAAAGCAGCTACCAAAAGAATAAAGCACAAGATCTTATGTGAGTAAATCATCCCTCTCAGGAGCCAGATCTGTGCATCTGTGGGGATCCAAAAAGTAAAATCTTGACTATTAGACTAACCCTGGATTTTGACACACATGTTATTAAAAGTTTAAATATTTAAAATCAATTACAAATGTTCTTTTAGAGAGCTGTTTGAGCCACAGTGGCTTGGCGATTCATTCCAACACATGTGCAGACTGAAACTAATGCTTGGATGGGACTGCCAAAAATATTCATGTTGCGTTCATGGTCCCCAGAGGATGAAACCTGACTTTAGTGATTCCCTGACGTTTCCTCTACTACCATCATGAGGTAGCTGCATCCTTCAGCACACTTTGCATGAATGTCATGAAATTTGGTTCCCTCTTCCCCTCTGGATGAATTACAATTACATTACTTTGTTGATCCTGACTTTTAATTTTGTCCAATCAAATATCTGCAAAACTAAAGATGTTCCCATCATCGCATCATCCCATTCCCATCCGCTCAGTTGTATTTTGTGTTTTGTGCTACTTACCTGATGTCAACACATACATGCTAAAGTTAGATGGTGAGCATGGTAAGCAGTCCCCTGTGAAACATCAGCATGTTAGCATTGTCACTGTCAGCATGTTAGTGCTAGCATTGAACTCAAAGTACAATTGTGCCTCAGTATAGCCAGAAGGAGTTTTGTTTTAAGTCTTGCTTAGCTTTTATTTGCTTCCCTGTCGGAACATTTTGAGATGTTTATTTTTACTGCTCCTGTCATTGTTGATGTTAGTGTAGTGACTGAGAGACAAAGACTCACAATTTAGAAGCAAAAATCAATCTGAATTCTTAATTATCCTTTTTCTAGATACATTTTAAGGTACAAATTATGTAAGTACATGTAAGTACTTGGTTCAGAAAACATCTCCATCTAATTGACAACACATGTGCTGCAAATGTTCACAACACAAACACACACACACAAACACAAACACTCGACTGGGACTCACTTGTTGTCCAATGCTTTGTGACTTTTGCAGTTAAAAGCATTGAGCAACAACTGCGCATGGATGGATGTATAATAATTCACAGTCAGAGTTGCTCATCTTCTTCAGTGGCGTGTTCGACCTGAAGGGTGCAGAAAGGATCCAGACTCAGAGACAGTGTTTCCCAGAGGTAGAGGTTTTATTGCAGAAAAAACACCGGATAAATCTTAACGGCATCAAAGTACATCAGAACGTCTAGAACGCAGAAAGAGTAAACAGTCAAATGCTTGATGCACCTCTTTAATGAAAGATTTTGTCTTCTGTCAAACAGATATGCAGTAATAAATAATCACCAAGGATATTTTTTGTCTTTTTTAAATACAAAGCTATCTGCTGTTAATATAAGCTTGTAGTTTGCAACAAAACCCCTCTCCTTACTTTTCCTTCCGTAGGCTTTAGAAATCCTCTTCATTTAGGAATGTGGTGAGTATTTGGACTAGGATTGCGTACGACAGAATCCATCGCAGGCTGAAATACATGTGCATGGTTACTTTTTCTTCGTCGTTTTTTTTCTAGCACCAGTGATTATAATTGAGAAAACTGAATGTGCTACTTCAATAGGAAGCTTCACGGGGATCAAACAGCATGGGGACAATGGAATGGATTATTTTGGGATTACAGCAGGAGGGGGGTGGGGTGGGGGGGGGGCATATAATTCTCAGGGATGGACAAAGAGTACAAGTCACAGAGGAATGACAATAAAAAAAAAATTGCCTCATCTGAACAAGATGATGAAAACATAGTGATTCACATGCTTTAGTGAGCTGGAAAAGCCAGGTGCCAAACACTGGTGCCAAACAAAATGGAATGTGTACTCTTTTGAAAAGTTTTTTTTTTTTTTTTTTGTCCCCGCTATTGACTTTTTTTTGCTAATATACGTAAATGTTGAGCACACACACACGCACACACACACATGTATACATACATCCAGAAAAGCAAGCTACAGCCATCGAGAATAACAGTAGTGCATTGGACTCTATAGCTTATACTACATTAAGTTATCTGGATCTCATTGGGTGAATTTCAGGTACGATAAGGCAGTGAGAACGAATGTCCTGTTGGCTAAAAACAAAATTAAAAATAACTGAAGAAAAATTTCATTTTCCTTCAAATATTGTCATTTTCTGTCGGGCAAAAAAGTTCATATTGTAGTAATTAAACCCACAATTACAGCAGTGCAGCAGAACGTTGAACTTCCTGTCAGCCTTGTGCACATACTCTTCGTTTTCTTTCTTCTACACTTCCGCTCTCCTTTCTATCTGCTCTCCCCTCTATGCATGCAGCAGGATTGTATTTCTCATGTTGTTGTTGATCGTGTGCGTGTGTGTGTGTGTGTGTGTGTGCATTGTGTTGGACTCTAAACTCCTTTAGGAAGAGCCGTGGCACTAAGGCCCTGGGGTTTTAAGAGTTTAGCCCTTCCCACCGCTGCATGCGTGTTTGCGCTGGAAGATATTGACTTTCTTAAAGTCCGGATCATTTCTCGTTATCAGAAAAACATTAACAACCCCCCACCCCAACCCCCCGATACCACCAACACCAACACAAAGCCCCATACTTTCTTATTCTCCTTGCCCAGTCATAACCAACAGCTGCCGACACAACAAAGTACAATCAGAGTTGATACTTTTCTGCCCTTAAAGCAATCGAGCTCGGTTTTACAAGATCAAAACATTGTTTTCAATGTTTTATGTTACTTTTTCCCCTCAGGAGTAAAACCCATATGAATAAAAAATAAAACACTACTATGCACAGAAAAAGAATGCCTCCTTTGAAAATAAACAAACAGTTTTAGAAATACTTTTTTTTAAATATAGAATAGGTAGTATAATCAGAGACAAAAAGCAGGGTAAAGAAAATGATTATCAAATTTTTCATCATGTCCGACCCTTATCAGAGCAGGAGATTAATCCTGCTTCTTTTCTGACTTAAAGGTCTCCAACTTTTAGGTGAATGCCACACACCTTCCTCTATATGTACAGACCACAGCTGGTTATATGTAGAACCCCCCACCACACACACACACACACACACACACACACACATAACATGGTCCACCTTCAAAACCCTCATCTGTCATCATCAAAGCGGCCCGAGCTAAAACGCAATCAGTTGAAACTTCCCGTCCTGCTCTCGTGTGGAGCCTGTGACGTGACGTCCAGACGTCGCATTGACAAAACCAGAGCGAGCCTCAACGTTGGCTAATGGATGCTTGAGAATACGCCGCTGATTGATTTGCGTTGTTATTTTCTAGGCCGTTCCACCAGGGCTTGTTTTAGTAAAAGCGAGTGAGAGTGAAGGGAAGAAAGGAGGAGAGAGAGAGAGGTGACTGGAGGGGCTCCGGCCAGCTGGTGGGACTCAACTTGACCCCCCGGCATAGCGTCCAGAGTTGGGTTACCACTGTAGGAGCCTGAGTGTATGTTTGTGTGTGTGTGTGTGTGTGTGTGTGTGTTGTTGTTGAATTGATTTCCTCTGCGATGACAGCCCCAGTCAGGCTGGCACCAATGCCTCCCCCCCAACACACACACACACACATACACGGCACCATCGCCGCCACTGACCCTGCAACGCGTACACACACACACACACACACACACACATACAGTGCTCATCACTCGCACTGGGGAAAAAAAATGGCAGCCACTGGTGTTATGTTCTAGGGTGGCAGTGGCGGTGGTGTGCATTCAAGACGCCTCCGCCTCCTCCTCCATCTTCCATACAGTAACTGTTCTGCTAAATCGTTTACATGGATCATTTTTCTGATAAAAGCATTATTTTTGGAGAAAAATCTCTCTAATGATTTTAGATTACTTCATCCGGCTTCCCTCCTGCCTCATAGCCTCCTTCCTCCATGATTTGTCTGAAAACTCTGATTTCATTAACTCTCTTTTCCTTCTACTCCTGCACATGATCCACTGTGGTTAAAAAAAAAAAAAAAAAAAAATGCTGAATCATCTAATCACAAATACATAGATTATAATGATTTCTTAGTAAATGTTCACAAACGTCTAAAACCCACATATAGTATTTTTACTTTGTGTTTACAATGTAGGGAGTGCGGTTCATATCTCAGTCCGTCTCGTGTTTGGTCAAAGTTTTCAGCACGGTCGTGTTGCAGATTAGTTTTACAGTGACCAACATTCATGTGCATCAGGGAGCATTTGTCCCGTGACGCAAATCTATGGCATTTCAGATAATGCACGGTCCAACAACCTCCTTGGTTGCCGTTACCCGACCCTGCCCCCTCGCTGATTTTCACTCCTGGTGACAAGACGCGGCCTCGCTGGCAAACGGCACAGCGTTACTCCCGTGGCTTCCTTCCGCTTCCGTCGTAGGTTGATTAGATGTAACGCCACCAAAGGCGTCGTCGGGGCTTTTGTCCAGGAAGTCGGAATCCGGGCGGGAGCGTTTGAAGCGACGGTCGGGGTACTGGGTGTTGTCGAAGGGCATGCGGTGCACGCACAGCACGTGAGTCTTCAGGTTGCCCTTCTGGGAGGCACTGTAGGGGCAGTAACTGCACTTGAACGGTCTCACGCCTGGAGAGAGAGAAAAAGAGAAAGAAAATAATTTTAGTCCAAACCATGTAGATCTCATGGTCATGTCACTATAACCTGACCCGTTTGCAATTCAACCCGGAGGAGGTAGAAGTGAGTTTTCCAATCAGAGGGTTCTCTCTTAGCATAGACAGTCTCTATGTTACAGCATAGGCAGATGAACACCGGGGCCTCTGGGTAAATAGTTTGGGTGGTTAATATAGATTAACATTCGAGAAGTACTGATCCAAACAGACAACTTCACAAAATACCAGGGGCAACAGCTGCTTGGACTTCATGGCACCGGTAACCTGCTAACCAATACTGACAATTTATTTTTCATGGGATCAGTGACAGTAACAGTTAGATGTTATATGCCTCGTAAGAAAGGCCATATAAGTGAAACAGCTACGCATCAGCTGTCTCTACTGTGATTGTTTTAAATGTACACTGTGGGGATTTCTTGTTGTGTGAGTATCCTTAAAGCCAGGACCAAATGTGTTGGATGCATTTGCAAACAAAGTTGTAAAGTTTTCAAAAACTTAAGACATGCATCATTTACAGCCATGTTTGCTCGCTTGCAGTCTTCTCCTTTTCTTACCACCACTTTCCAATCAGTGGCATAGTCCTCAAGAAACAAACACAAACTCACTCATCAAAATATGGCTCCATAGTGTTACCAGTAGTCAAAGACACCACAGGGTAGCCTGGAGTTTCAAAGGGCTGGTAGCAGTGTTTCTGGTCAACTATCCTGTGACAGTAAAACTCATCACTGACACCGTCACCGTCTAATTAAATTCTTCTAAGAAAACTACTGTGGATTAGATAGAACAAATTGTCAGACTTCAGATAGACGTCTCAGGTCCTCCACTGCACGAAGCAGTTTAGTTCTTGACTTGACTCTTAAGCCCGACTGTGGTACAATGAATTCTGGGTAAATTAAGACTTATAAAAAAATAAAAATAAAAAACAAAGGCCGACCGAGGAACCGCATCCAAACCGCTGAGCTCCATTTACACCAGCAGAAAATGTTCGTCTTTCGGGAGAATTCAACAGTTACAAGGACGTTTTACTACTACTACTTCAAAGAAGAGTGCAACAACAAAAATACAAATCTGATTTGAAAAGAATAAAATAACAGCGGTCTCTAAAAACTCTGTCCCTTCTCATTGCTTTCTCCATGGCAACGTTTGCAAACGAACGGACAAATCATGAGCCACGTTTTCATGTTTTTCGCTGTTGGGTGCAACTGGTCAGCGTAGGTGTCATTGATTGTTACCATGGTAACATTTGGTCTTAGACCTGAGTTAGGCTGGGGGTAAGGTGTCTTAATTATTTTGGCTTAAAACGAGTCAGTCTTTACTTTTGTGAAACAGTCTGGTCTAACACTACAGACCAGTCTGAAATATCTGTGTGAAACCGGCCCCAGAACATAAAAGTGCACATTACTGCTAAATTACTTTTGTCATGTAAAGGATGAAATTCTTGTTTCCTGACTGTACGGTACAATCCTATAAATCAGCTGCTGTGTTTTTGGCCTGCTGGCACACTGCTCACCTGAAAGCTACACTGTCACTGCTGTCTGTGCTGCTGTTGCTCATAAAGCATTTTGAAAAGCCCCACATCGATCCGAGCATCCACCTGTAGGCTCTGAGTCTGCGTTCCCGTTGGGGGGGGTATTATACACTCGCCAGTACCTGCTGTGGAGAGCTTAACGTTTTCCTCGTGGCGAGTGACAAGGTCAGAGCCCATAAATAAATATCAATGCTGTGTTTATTCCACGCTCACTTAATAGTCTAGCACATGAGATACAGACAGATAACCGTTCACACTTACACCTAGAGGCAGATGCAAATTCCATATGAAAAGGCAGCGGCAGGCTGACGAACTGTAACCCTACATTGAACCTACACACCTTCAGGCCGTAAGTCAACCTCTCGGGGCCCCTCAGGCTTCCACTCGTCCTTATAAAAGTGTGTTAACAAGATGACGGATTAGACTGAGGAACAGCGGCCGGGAGAAGAGGGTAAATTTGAGGACAAAGAGGAGAGGAAAAGTGATTTTCTCATCTGCACCAGCCCAGCAGCACTGCTCCGGCTCCTTATTGATACAAATACATCCTCAAAACATTACCCGACATTTAATAACTCGCCTCGCTCTCTGCAGTCAGACAGCTCCCCACAAATTCATTTGAACTAAACTTTTGCAGCTCCCCGAGTCGATATGCATCTTATGAAGAGCGTGCATACATCTAGTCCCCTGAACACAATAGCAGAGCGGAATGAGCCGAGGTATTTTTCTCTATCTCCCCACCTTGCCACAGCTCCGGCACAAAATGTTCTCCCTAGATTGAATCTGATCATCACTGCAGCAAACACAATGGCCCTTAATAGCACCAGCCGTTTGTTTGAGGGATGCCGATTACACTGCCATCATAACCCACTTCACTTAGTTCACTCACTCACAGGCAGACAGAGAGAGAGAGGGGGCGAAATGGAGAGGGAGGGAGGAAGGAAGTGGGAGGGCAGAATGAAGGGAGAGTGTTTGAGCCCCGTCTAGTACTTTAGGTTATTAATAACAGTACATTTGCAGTTACCGTCTTTTTTTTCTTTTCTTTTTTTTCTCCCTTCTTTATCTCTTATTCAATTTGAGATGCTCTAAATCAAATTAACATAGGGGGTTTAAAAGAGTCACGGGGATAGGTAGGTGCAGGGAATATAAATAGGTAAAAGGCCAGGAATTAAAGAGGGAAGATTCTATTTGAAGCACTCACTGGCACACGCACACACACACACACACACACACAAACACATGCGGGGTTAGCGGGAGTGAGTGCACAGTCTACATATACCGTATAAAGACGGACACACACACACACACACACACACACACACAGAGGCGTGATGCGAGGATGCGACGAGGCAACGCAGGAAGCAGCTACTTTGTGTTTGGCAATCTGACACAGGCTTTGGAGCCTCTCTGGCTTTCTGATATTACATTGTTTGCTTCGGAGCCAGACAAAGGAGATTGCTACAAGTTTGGAGGCTTTGGATGTTCCAGTTGTCTGAATTTCCAGATAAGCTAGTCGGCGGCACACAATGAAGGGTCCCTTTTATTCGTGTGCAGTTTAATTTCACACTCTCTTACATTACGTTAAGTCCGAGAGGCAGAATATCTCATCCCATTTTACACTTAGGGAGAGTGAGTTATGCCCCCAAACAATTCAACTTTTTTATTTCTTTCTTTTCTTTCTTTTTTTGTTTGTTTGTTTGTTTGTTTTTTCTTTCCTCTCCCTGCTTTACTTACTGTTCGTCTCCATGGACTTAATAAATACAAATCAAGCGGGGTTTTATCTCAGGGGAGATGTTTAGATAAAAACGGAGAGACTGTGAACTGAACTGCACGAGCCGGAAAAAAGTTTGGATAGGACGTATAAACTTGAGTTAGTGTTGAGATTGAAATTGACTTCTGCGGAGAAACTCAGAGACACACAGGCTGTACTTTGTTTTGGATTAAAAATTTAAGAGAGCGTTTCTCTCTCTGTCTCTCTTTCGCACACACACACACACACACACACGCACATATTAACAATCCACATGTCCAGCTACTGTGAAAAGGCCAGACTTGCCATCATTAATCCACGTCTCCTGGTCTGTGCCAGTAACCAAAGCAGCTTACATGCTGACCGTTGCCCGGCAGCACCATATTAACTACTACTCTGTCAAATTAACCTTTTCCTACCACTCCTTTCTATCTCGTTTCATCCCTCTGTTCTCTGTCGCGCTTCTCCCTGTCACTCGCTCACTTTCTAGTAATCAGTTACTGTTCCACCTCCTAGTTTTGGCGATCCAGATCTGGTGTTCTGTTCTGTATCACGCGATAGTGATTCGACTTGTACTTACGTTATTAACTTTTAACCAAAATCACAACCTTTCCATCACTTTAAGCAAAATGCTTTTGTTGCCTAAACTAGGACACAGGATGTAAACCACCCAGCATCCACCAACTGCCTCTTTTATTCAGTCGAGGAAACTTTGCCACCAAATTTGATTTCTTTTATTTACTTATTTTAAACATCTTTGGGAATGAATGTTGTATATAATTGTACTTCCTTGGACACATGAGCTGTTTCCAAATTCAGGGGCCACATCTTTTGGGGTACGCGGTCTATGAAAACATGGCCTCCGATGACTGCAAACCCTCAGAGGTGGAACCAAAATGGTCTATGGAGAATTTCCTACTTATCATTGACCAGTTTTATTTTCACTCCACCTTATTCTCTTTTTGAAAAGTGTTGCCCACACTGTTTGACTGAAGAGTGAACAGTCGCCACAGCATTGGGTTTGTTGTATCAAACATGGCAGTATGTGAGAAATGTGTCTTCTGTTTCACAGATGACGTTGGAATACAGATTATGTCAGACATTGATTGCATCACAGTGACACGACTAGGCTGACCCATTTCGAAGGCTCCACCCAATGCGGCTGAGAAATGCGTCCTTCTTTCTCTGGGGAACGAAGGCTCCAACAGGTGGATCCTTCATGGCACCAACTTATCCCAAGATTCATTGCGCGCAAGTAATGAAAATAATATGGCAGCAAACGGGGATTAAACTTTTGAATGTTAGAGATGGCTTTCAGCTCAATTGAACAGCTAATGGTACAACTGTTAAAACCAAAGACCTTAATACCTCAAGTTTTCGTTAAAAAAAGATTTGTGTTGTCAAGGGTTGCCAGGCAACAGGAGCAGTGTATTGTGACGCAAACGTAAGGGTGACCCAAAGTGAAAATCTTCCGTTGGCCAGACCGTCTCATTTCAGTTTGGCCTTCACAGTGTGAAGACCACGTCCCCTGTAGGTTGCGGCCCCTGAACAGGGACACTAATATACTTACATTAAGGGCTAATATTTAAGCAATATCACAGGAGAGGGAATGACGTACTGAATATCAGCACGGCTGTGATTCGCTCACAGGTACGAGGCTGCAGACTGATTACCGAAGACAATCACAACTGTTTGTCTTTTTATTGTTTTAATTCATCATTTATTTCGCAAGGCCAACACAAATAGTTCTGCAACTGGACTTGCACTGGACTGTTGCTAAGCAACACATAATCATTTTCCTGACCTGCACAGTGCACACTAGCCTGCTACTTTGTCTACACATTACCTTAGTTGTGCGCTGAAGCATCCAGGCTTCTTCCCTTCATCCTCTTCTGACGATCAGACATAATTTAATTCAAATGTTATTTCTAGAAATATTTTCATCTTTGCAAAGTTTGTTACAATCTAAGACAGATAACGACCGTTAATGTAGCGCCATTTAACAGTTAATAGAACACCTGTGAAGCGGAGTGATACATGTAGTTAAAAGTCCCAGTGCTGTTGGACTCTATATCAACACTCATGCAATGACTCTTATCCAATCAAATCACATGGTCAGAACTAACTGTTGTATGAATATTGTTAAGAGACAATAATTAAACTAGAGCGACAGGTGATCCCTTTCCCTACCAACATTCTGGAGTGGCTACATTTGAAACATGTATGTCACCAGACATTTCAGCAACAGAACCTTAAACATGAACAGACAATGAGTTAATAGATGGTTGTAAGTACTTTCTTTTCTTTTTTTTTTGCATTTGATTACGTTTTCACGTTTGACACAGCGCAGTTACAAGCAAACGAAGCGTCTGTAAATGTGCCCTTCAGAGTCGCACGTAACTTTGCAAACATGTCAACCCACCAGGTCGGAAGGTGAAGAGAATCTCAGCTCAGTGGTTAACTTACTGATCATTTGAAACTTTCAACACCATCTCGGCTTTTCATTCAGCAAAGGTGCTGAGTAAGGAGAGTGAGATGAGGTTGAAAGCTCTGAATCATTTGAGCTTCACCATGTACAGTATTCTCTCCAAAGGTCAAGACTGAACATGTACAGTATTAAAGAGTCTGGCAGTAAAGTGGAGTTAAGCCGGGAGGATTTGTTCTCTTTCATTGTCTGGCAAACACATGAAGGAACAGCTGAATATGACAGTTCAGTGTTTGTTCAGTGAGGCTTTTTTTAAATCCTTGTGTCTGGGGGGGTTTTCCTGTAGTTACTTCTGATTGCTCTGCTCTCCTTCTGTTTTTCTCTCTAATGACGGCAGAGGGCATTTCAAGATGTGTGAATGGAATTGACTCAACATACATCAATCCATGGATGACGTCTGATTGTCGTTTCTTCTCATGCTGATCAGCAAAACTTTTTTCTCTACATCTCATGTTGTAATTCACAAGCTTCAGCTCAGGCTTCGTACTTGTTGCCATCCTGATGGGCCTCAGTCTGAATAAATCTGTAAACTCAGTATAGTATAGTCCAGGTTGTTCTGCCGATGAGATCACTGTAAACTTTCTGAATATCACTGCATCGTTCTACCCGTTTGCTTTTTCCCTCAAGTCCATGAAGCCCCCAGGCTGTGTGCCTCTCTCTTTCCTGTTACTCTCTGCAGGTCCTCCCTTCTCCAGAGCTGTGGAGTCTGGATCTGCAACTGCAAACCATGATCCTGTTTAACACCTGCTGCTAAACCTGCTAGAATTTACTATAATTAATAATGATAATTATTAATGTTATTAGCTGTCATTACTATTTTTATCAGTAGGAGCACTACAGTTGCCATTACATTACTGTCTCTGTTACTGCTGCTACCGTCACTATTAATAATATTGCTATAGTCTTTGCTCTCTACTGCTCTCTCTCTCTCTCTCTCTTTCTCTATCTTTGTCTCTCTCCAACCCAACCGGTCGAGGCAGATGGTCCCGCCCACCCTGAGTCGGTTCTGCTCGAGGTTTCTGCCTCTTAAAAGGAAGTCTTTCCTTGTCAGTGTCGCCTAGTGCTTGCTCTTGGTGGGAATTGTTGGGTCCCTGTAAATAATATTATAAAGAGAAGGTCTAGACCTTCTCTATTTGGAAAGTGCCTTGAGATAACGTATGTTGTGAATTGGTGCTATACAAATAAAAATTGACTTGACTTGACTTGACTTGAGCTACATATGGAAGGGAATTATGTCTTAATTATTAAGTCTAAAGGTTGTTTGTTCCAGATTTGTCACTAAAACTATTAAGATGTTACATTAGCTTCCTATATCACTGAGAATAAGCTGTAGTGCTCTACAAAACTAGGTAGCTACAATATACCTGTTTGCTCAAATGTGTAGTAGTGGGGCTCACACTTTGTGTACCATGGTACGGCAGCTTTCCTCTTCCTGGTCATTACATAACCCTGATCCAGGATGATCATATTTTGTATCACATTCCTGCCCTTCATATTTCACTCAATGATTCTGTAGTCTCACTGATGTATCTTCAGCCACCTGTGGTAGCACCACACCGTCATTGAGCATCTTGAATTGACTTATGATGATTTGTGTTACTTTGACATTTTCAATCACTAGGGAAGAGTGTCTACAATGGTGCTTTCTGTACGGAATTTTATGAATCCCTGAATGAGTGAATAGTCTAGGGTCCACGATGCATCACAAACCCTGCTCTAACCTTAACTCTGACCTCTAACACCAACCCGATATCCTCAGAAATGATGTTGATACTGGACGATTCTGCTCCTGACCATTTACGTCTGATGCTATTGTTTAGTACCCATGTAGTGTGCCCTGTACAATGTGATCTGGAAAGTAGAAAACAGGTCTGGCTTTAATGCTGGGGACCCATCACCAACCTGCGATTAATGTTTGTAACCATGATCCTTCCATGACCTTAATCAATAGTTTTGGTTGCCTTACCCCGACCCCAAAGAGCTAACCATACCTGTCTTGTCTTTATCTTAATCTTCCCCTGATCTTAACTTCATCATCGTTACCATACACAGCTGGCAACACTGCAAAGTGTCCCAATATGTTTGTTTTTCTTCCACAGACTATTTGCAAACTCACAACCTTCTCATTTCCCCCCCACATCCCCTTCTGATTATTTCGCTCCTCTACCTTGTTTTTCACCAGTGACATTTTACAGTCTGTGTATTGTGACGTTTGCTTTGCTTTAAGTCATTTGTCCTTTTAGTTTTTTATTAAGTTTCCACTCGCTGGGTGGGTCGCCTTGCTAAAAACCTTCACGAGTGAAAGAAGGGAAGAGATACATAGACAGGAATAAAGACGGAGAAAAAGAGAAAGAGACAAACAGGAAGAGAGAGAAGAACCAGTGGTCTTGTTTTCATTAGTGTGGTATTATCTAAGCCTGTTAATTAACCCCCGAAGGCCCTCTGCATGGAGATCAGAGGAAAAGCGGGGGGGTTGGGGGGGTTGAAGTGTGTGTGTGGGGGGGGGTTCTGTGTGTGTGTGTGTATGTGTGTGTAGGAAAGAAGTACAGTATCACACTGCTGCCACAAACATGCCCATGTTACACCTGTCACACATGCACACCCCCCCCCCAGCCCAGTGTAATTATCTTATCTCTACCCACACGCACACACAAACACATACACACTCACACTACCGGAGGTCAGTAACGATGGACTTGTCGATCTCTCATCTACTTTCCCTCCAGGTCCAGGCTGCTTTTCTTCATCTTGTGTTTTTTTTTGGGTTTTTTTTCACATGTTTTTCTTCTCTCTTTCCCCACTGTTATTTCACTATATGTTCATGTAGTTCTCAAAATAAAATAATAATTTATTGGGACTATTGTTAGCTTACCGTTACATGCACATAGATTACTATCAGCTGAGTCTGGGAAAACATTTTTCTCGAGCTTGGATCGTAATAGTTTATTTCTTTTCTTTTTTTCTTGTCTTTGTATTTGACAGTGAGAAGTGACCGGGAGGACAGGAGAGAAGCTGTTACTGCATCAAAGTTGTAACTTACCAAAAAAGCTCTTATACTGAATGGTTTTGTGGCCATATGTGACAAATACACTGCATATCTCAGAAAAGTTGTCGTGTCGCCTTTGTCTTGTGCGAGGAGCTATCTTAGGACTGCAACAGATGGCAGCGCTGGCATCACATGGCATTTAAGGACGGCTGCTTTTGGTTGGATGCCAACTCGCTGTTCTTGGTCTTCATGTGCCTCTGTACGTGTGTGTGTGTTGCATTGTGTTTTTCGTGTGCGTGGGTTTGCACATGTACACATTAAAACATTCTTTCATCTATGTCTTTATGTGTGAATGTGTTTTGGTAAATGAGATTATATGTGCAATCTGTGTGTGTGTGTGTGTGTGTGTAAGTGTATGTAAAACATACAAGGCGGAAAGCGAGAAACATGGGAAAACACGATCAGTTCAGCAGAAGGTAGAGGGTTTGTGTGTGTGTTTGTGTGTGTGTGAGATGCAGGACGGTGACTTTTTTCTGTTTTGAATTCATGAAACACATCAACATTTGACAGGTTCCGTTTACAGAAAGACACACACACACAAATGTATCTTAGGGAAAGTTCAGTCAGGAAAAGGGGTCAGGTTTTTCCTGCATAGAGAATCGTCAAATTTCGTGCCGCCTTCGCCCTCCGCCTCCTGACAAAATTCTAGTAGACCTACTTGTTTTCTCGGTACTCGGTGGATTTGACGTTTGTAACTGCAAATGCGGCTGTACGCCGCTACGGCAATGCAGTGGCGCAGTATCGTAATCCGTGCATCAGGCAGAGCCATCCAAAATCGCCAAAGAAGAAGAAGATTGCGAATGCGCTGGATTTTCTGCCTTCAGAAGGAGGTGGTCACCTGATTTTGCGGCTCTTCAAACACATGAATATTATCTCTTTTACATCTAAGCACACCCAGCTGCTTGAAAAGTTACATCCCATCGTTTATGTTTTTTTTTTTCAGAAATGTCTCAAATCACAGATTATTTTAAAAAGAGTCTAATATTGGGGAAAAAAAGTGAATTCATGTTACTGACAAGATATGGTTTATATATATATATACATATATATATATATATATATATATATATATATATATATGTATTATATGTATGTATTATATATATATGAAATTATGCAACATTATCCACCACCTCAGCTGTGGATGCCTGGCCCTCTTCAGTCAAACCCTCCGACCAGAAGTTTCCCTCATAGGAAGACGTCCCAACCTCGAACTCTCATTCCTCCACCTCCTTCATATTGGAAGCACCCAATTCATCTGATCACTTCCTATTGTGATCTACTTCCTTTCATTTCTCTTTTAATTCTCTCCAGATTGAAACACATTAATCTATCCATACCATATATTACACAGTAACATACAAATTTAAACCAAGTGTAGACCCGAAGCTCATAAATTAAATACAAGTTCGGGATTATTTAAGGAAGCTATTAATGTGACACGGCAAAGACAGAATAAGACATACAGAGAGGCATGTATAGAGGTTGTAGGCAGAGACACAGATACACACAGAGGGTGTGAGCAATTAAATGTGCTAAACCATCTGTCCAATAACTTGCATGGATGTATGTGGTTGTATGTGTTGCATGTGGTTACGTATCTGTTTATTTCACAAAAATAGCTGAACTTCGTACGAGAGCTGGGCAGGGCATCATCTGTACTGCTTCATTTATATTTATCATATGTATGTACTTTAAGTTCTAATATGTAACTTTTCCACAGTAAATATCTATAAAAGACTAGACCTAAAGTATGTTATATTTTTTTTTTGAGTTGCGTTCTTACATTATCCCAAACATTTCCAGAAATCCTCAAACTTAGAGAAATATGTGATTTTAATCATGGTAACGGTCTGTGTCATTTGGTCGCCTGTCAATGACGTCATATCCTCTATGATCATGTGTTAGTGTTGTGGTTGGCTGCCAGAAGCTCAAAATGGACTTTTTATCCAGTTTTAAGTCACATTTTGAAGATACACTTTTTACACCTTGGTCATTTGAAACTATATATTTTAACCAGATGAAAGATTTCAGTGATCTTATGTCTGGATCTTAAGTTTTCAGAGAAAAAAAGCCAGGCAAATGTTAGACAGCTCAGCTCCAAGCTGCTCTGAGACATCCTGTTTCAGCTGAAGAGCCTAACTGATTGCTTTATTCAGTGTTTCTACCAGTTCTAATCATCTGGTGTGTTTGTTATGGAAAGGAGGACACCTCTGCGGATAATTCAGCTGCTAGTAAAAACCTCCTGAATGTCTAGATCAGAAGTTATCAGAGAAACAATTGAAACAAAGATTAGTAGCAATCTCAGCTCCCAGCCTCTCCCTGCGTCCACCACACAGCGTCGGCAAAACACTGACTTTTAATGTGAAAATTCTTTATTCAGTGTTTTTACCAGATTCTCCGGACACTAAATATCAGTTTATTCTGAATTCAAATATCCTACACACAGTCCAGAAAGTGAAACTGAAAAGACGCCGGTTTCTAAAACAGGGCAATGATCCAAAGCAAAACTCAAGCAGAAGCTTTCGGATCAGCCCTCACAGTCCCTTAACACGAACATTATTGAAAATCTGTGGGGAGATCTTTAACATGTTAGGTGAAAGGCGGCTTTTAAATATCTGCGAACTTGAAGTGATCTGTGGGAAGAGTGGGTGAAAATTCATCAACCATCTTCGAGCTGTGATATCCGCCAAAGTGAGCACTGCAAAGTAGTGACTTAGGGTGCCCAAACCAAATACTGTTTCTTCATGTATTTATTTGTCCTCGAAATAACAAGCAAGAGAGCATTAACAATAATTAATGTTATATAAATTTTCCCGGGGGTGACCAAACTTTTGCATACAACTGTAAAAAAACCATGAGTGATGCATAGATCAGAAACATAATTCCATTCATATGTATATTATATATTATATTTATTTTGTTTTATTTCATTTTTTTTATTTTCACCAGCCCCAACCCCCTCCAAAAATAAATACATTTACATTACTTCAAACAGCCTGAAGGGAATTTATCCTTCTCTCGACTTCCTCTGATGAATTAAGAGCATTTCCCTCAACGAGCTGGCGTGTTGATGGAAAATTGGCCTGAAGTTTGGGGAATAACAATTTGGTCTGTTTCTAAGCTTAACTAAAGAAAACCAACACACAAATAACACCAAGGGAGGCACTTAAGGAGAGGAGAGGAACTGCGGGGGGAGAAGGGGTGAGGGGGGGAAGGAGCTCTTTCAGCATCAAAGCCAGCTAAAACGTCCCCACCAGGGACCAGGTCCCATGTTAAATACTGAACTAGATTATTAATTGCTGTACCAGTAGGACCTGTTAATAAGAACCCAAAATAGCAGCTCCTTCCTTTCTGTCTTCATCTCTTGTTCTATTTTCACTTCTTTCTGGAGTCTTCTGTTGTTCCTTTTTATGCTTCTGCTCAAAGTTTGCTTCACACTCACTCACTCACTCACTCATCTGTGTTCGTACTCAGTCGATGACTCAGTAACATTGTGACTCACACTCATTCATTGGTTCACTCTCTCTCACACCTATTTACTCTCATTCACTCTTCCACTCATACCTTCCACCGCATACTCACTCACTCACTCACTTAGTAACTGACATTTCACTCATTCACTGAGTCATGCTTTCACTCATCCCTCACTTATATCTACTTACTATTTTCTATCTTTTACTTGGCCACACAATCCATTTACATTCCACCACTTACATTTTCTTTCCCATGCTCACTCACTTGTCCACTCACTAACACTCAGACATACAGTATCTTCTTCCCTCAGTCACTCATTCCCTCACATTATCATTCATCACATGAAAAGAAAAACAAAAACACTACTTCAGTCATGGTTTCCTTCACTCATCTGTTTGCTCACTCACGTGTTCATTAGTCATACGGCTTATCCTTTTAGGGTTGTGGGGGGGGGGCGGGAGATTGGACACTGATTTTGAGGGTCAAGTACACACTGGATGGTCACCAGTCTATCACATATAGAAACAAACACACACATTCATGATGTGGGCAATTTAATGAGAAGTCAATTAATCTGCATGTCTTTTGATTGTGTGTGTGTGTGTGTGTGTGTGTGTGGTGTGTGTGTGTGTGTGTGGGGGCCACAGTAGAACATGCACAACACAGAAAGGCCCCCGGCCGGCTCTGATAACCACCGCACCACCGTGGTTAGCACCTACCGCTAACCACTCACTCACTCACCCAGTCATTTGTATCATGTTAGACTCATATTGCCTCATTTTCAACCGCTCACTTATCTGCTCACTTGTTCACGTGCCCATATGTTCTTGCTTGTTTTACTGTAAGTGAATGATTTATGTTGCTTTACGCTTCATACACTCATTTACTCATATTATCAGTCGAACTAACAAACACTCTTAAAGTCATGTTTTCCATCACTCATCTGCTCACTCCCTCACTCAGTCTCCATCTTTGTGTGTGTGTGCGCGTGTGTGTGCGTGCGTGCGTGCAGACTGGATACCCAACTTTGCCTCGTGTCCTCAGAGTCCCTGCTGAACTGAGGGACGCACAATCTGCTGCTGACCTGTCACTGTACACAGACGATGGATGCCCGACTGCATGTGTGTCCGTGTGAGAGTGTGTGCACGCGCACGTGTGTGTGTGTGTCTGAGCAGGCTGTCATCAATGTTTCTCAGCAATGAAGAGAAAGAGAAAAGGAAAAATGGAAGGCGGTGGGGGTTGATAGATATGCCGGCCACCTGCCTCTCACTCACATTCTGACACAAAGAGCATCGGCTGCTCTGCTGCATTAATCATCATGAACTTCCTTTGACCTCAACACTCAGGGACAACAGAGAGAAAGTTAGAGAAACAGCTAGAAAACACAGAACCATGCAGGGAGGGTAAACATTATAATTATTTACAGTATAAATACCTATACCTGTAGTAAACTGTAAAGGAATGGAATCAAACACTCTGAGGACTCAAGGCACCAGAACTGATCTATAAGTTAAAGCAACACTGTAGCTGGAAGATCTTCCGTTTAACTTGTTATCAGACACCACTGAATTTGTGCACAAGCCCAAAATAACAAAGTGACTGTTCTTAATTTTCATTTTATTAAACCCATATCCTGTTTTTGAAAGATAACTCTTCATATTTTACAACCAAAAAGTCAGAAAAAGACACTGAACCAAAGTTATAGAGGCACAAACGTGAGATATTTCCGTTTTTTTTCTTCTTTTTTTTTTCTCTCCATGGCATAAAAATGAAATATAAGATGAAATATAAGGCCTGTATTTGGACACACTGGAGCCATAGTCACAAGTCTAATCCAGTTCTGTGTCAACAGCTGTTGCAGTGATGTGGGGATCCTGCTGCTCTGCACGGATAGAATCAGGACATCTAGAGCAGTGGTTCTCAGGACTCCTAACTGACACAGACTAGACCAGGGACCACCATCAGAGTTTTGCCTTTAAATGTTAATTACTGAAAGTGTTTGAAACCCATGAACATAATTGTCATACATTCTTTTACCGTGTCATTTATGGATGGAATTATAGTGAAAATAAATTCTTTATTATTTTTGCTGGGGAGCCCCATCTGACCCCACTTTGAGAACCACTGATCTACAGCTTTCTATCAATGCTTTAGTAGGTGGACAGAGCTGCTGCTCACGTGAACGTCATATGATTCTCTCTGAAAAGCAAAACTGCAAAGAAACATTTTGAGACAACGTAGTGACTTGAGAAAGTAATTGAAGGTTTTGGAAAGAGGTTAAGCCATATTTACGTGCTTACTGTAAAAGACTGTGTCAGCTGCCACATGTAAATATGTCAAGCTGTGTAAATGTGAAGAGTGATGTTTAAAGCGGCATGTAAAATAATAAACAGATTAGGTTTTTGATGCTGTTTCAAATGTATTTGTTGATTTGTTTGTTTTCAGGAACAACTTTTGGAAAACAAATGTTCTTCACAAATGCACACTTTGCTTTTTTAAAACAACAAAACAAAACAAAAAAACATTAACACATAATGTTTAGAATATGTGGCAAAAATGAAAAATGAAGTGTCATGGTGACCTCTTGTGACCATGGAAACATCCATATCAATACGATTATAAATCTGTAAATTGTGTCCCCTAAAAGTCACAATGATGACATTGCAAGATATTCCCGAAACCACAAAATACTTAAGTCTCAGGACATTGGACGGACAGACAGACAAACAGACAGACAGACAGACAGACAGACAGACAGGCAGACAGACAGAAGCAGCCAGGAAGCCAGCCTCACCACTCGTGCCGATCATGTATCAGTGTTTGCTGGTAGCGGTTGTAAGTGAGACGAGCTGCAGCTGAAGTACGGCAAGTGTTATCAACATATAGACTTGAGTGCTGTGTGTGTGTGTGTGTGTGTGTGTGTGTGTGTGTGTCGGTGTGTGTGTTGGTGTGTGTGTCGGTGTGTGTCAGTGTGTGTCACACTGTCTTGGCCAGGTGCTCCTCAAGGACTTGCAATTTGTCCAGAGGAACGGTTAAATAAACACCACCATCATGAAGCCTCTGTGTGTGTGTGTGTGTGTGTGTGTGTACACGCGTGTTGTTTCCTGTACCGCAGAGCACACACAAGAGTTTTCACTGTCTGAACTTATCATCTCCTCTGCGGATGCATTTTGTGAGGCAGGTAACATTAGCACTTTTTCACAGAGATCAGCCTGTAAACACGATCAACACTTGATCATGTTTTGCATTTTGCGAATGTGATCCTGCATGCAGAATAATCTAACTCTGAATTATCTACCGAGGAGCAGAAATCCCTTTAGATCCAACCACCACAACTTTTTAAGACCTCTCCCTGTAGAGCTGTTATTTATCCCCTCTCATAAGCTCTCCCCTCTTTTTTTTATTTATCTCTCCTTCTCCTCCTCCTCTCCTTCTTTTTCACTTTCCCTACTAAAAGTTTGGGGGGGGGGGGCTATTTGTCTGCTCTAAGTGAAATCACTCAATTCTTTCAAGAGAAGAGACTTTGGAGACCCGTTGGTAACCGAGAGAGAGGAAGAGAGGGAGAAAGAAAGCATGTGTGTGAGAGTGAGAGTCCACCTTCCAAATAAGTTCCATTAATCATGGGCCAGAGTCTAATGTAACTAATATTTTACAATTAGAGGAGACAAGATGGAGCTGGGGGCCATCTATCTCCCTTACACCACATGATCATCGATTCATAAGAGCTGAGGAGAGGGAAGGAGGGAGGCCGGAGGACACTAGTCCTGCATACAGACACACACACACACTGGCACACATGCAGACGTTAGCACACCCACATACATAAGCACAGATGCTTAGCAGGAAACAGAAGGATGCATGAGAATGAGGGGACAAGCTGTCACATTAGCATTTGTTAGTATACGATCTGCTTAAAATCAGAGGCTGCGACTCGGTTATTTCTCCTTATCGATCGGTCTATTGAATCATTTCTCCATTAATTTATTAAGTGTTTGGTTTGGTTTGGTTATGCTATGTGGCTGATTAGACGCCAAAGTAACAGCTTGAAAATTGTTGTCTGTTTTGTCTGAACAACAATGAGCAGAGCAGCACATTCTCACATTTAAGGTGATGGAAACAGAGAATTTTGTTAGGTTGTTTCTCTTTTTTGGGGGGGGTTTAAATGAATTAATCACCTATCAAAATTGATGGTGATTAATTTTCTGTTGCTTGACAAATTTTGTCAGGACTACTTACTCTGTATAGTCTGTAATCATGACATATAGCAGTATTAATCCTTTGTTGCGACTCTTGGAAGGACGACAGACACATTTCAAACTTTAAGTCACAAAGAATAAGAGAAACACGATTCTTGTAAACTGATGCAGTGCTTTCATTTCACACTGGTCTTTGTTTTTGTAGAGTTCACTCTGGTTTATTGGTGTATTTATGATTTAATAATAATGAAATAATGATGTATATAAACTCAAACAAAAGGGGAATGTACACACAGGTAGTGCCAAAATAAAATGAAAAAAAACAGAATAAAACAGAACTCAACTACCGAAGCAGAGCACAGTTCTGGACGAATATGCAGGTGAAAAGAAACGCCCCAAGACAGAACAGAGCGGGAGGCAGAGACTCATCTCTGAACTAACATTAAACAGAAATATAAAATGTGTTGTGTGAAAGGACAATATAGATTTAACCCTTGGGAGAAAATTAGTCTCAACAAAATGGAGAGCGCAACATAAACGTCACGGGGAAGCGAATCTATGTTCAAAGACAACAAAGATGGAGGAAACGTACAATGAAAGAATCTGATGCGTAACATCCTTTTTTTGTTAGAGTGCCTTTGAGCAAGACACTGAATCCCTACGAGCAGCAGGAGTCCTGCTCTGACCCTCTGTCTGTTTGAAAATACTTAATGGTCCAAGTGCCTTGTAGCCCAAAAATGACTTTAATGAAACATTATTAATTACTTATAATTAATCATTATTATTATTATTATTATTATTTTTTATATCTTTCAGTTAGTTGATCAGTTATTGTGTCTGTAAATGATGGTTTAACTGTCACACAAATAAAACTCTGATGGAGGGATAATCAGTAATTAGATTATTTATGATTTTTTTGGGACTAAAAGTAATTAAAGTAAAACAATGTAATGTTGCTAAAACCCCACAAATTCCCAGAACATATTCAGTGTTTTTCTCTGCAGTGCAACATGCGACCCGCTCAGAGGAGCATGTCCCCGCCACCGGCTCCGCAACCAAAACCTGGTCTGCTGTGCCCTCTGGTGGAAGAACCGCTGAGCTGCGCCGTTAAGACCCCAGCCTCTCGAATGTAAAGGAGGAGGGAAAATTAGAGGCAGCTGAACAAATGAGCAGAAAGATGGGTTCATCTGCAGGTCACCATCTGCCCGACGACCAAACCCAACGCAAAGAAACTGCAGTCGCTGCAGAGCGTCGTCTTAAGCACATCAATCCACGCGTAGACGCACGCGCGCACACAGACAATTACAGGAACACGCCAGCATGCACGCACAAACATGTGCTTATACACACGGCTGCACAACATGGCATGGAGGGAAAATGAGAGGAAATGGATACTGAGAGAGAGAGAGGGAATGACAGAGAGAGAGAGAGAGGAATGAAAGACAGAGGGAGAGACAGAGCAAATGACGAGAGAGGAAGTTAAATGAAGGGCAAAGAGTGGTGTTCATCACTCTGTGAAAGGGGGTCCCTTCAAATGTTCAAATTGCTCAACTGAGCAACAAACAGCAACACACACACACACACACACACACACACAGACACACACCCACACACATCAGGCCGGATGGAATGAAAGATGACCTAATGTGTTCTTTAATCAGACACATGTGCTCTGTTACATGGAGACACACACCTACTGAAATGTATATACACACATATTCATGCATGCAGGCCCACACCCCCACGTACAAACACACATGCACCCAAAACCTACAGTACTCACACACACACACACACACACACACACACACACACACACAGGCAAAGCAATAATATCCTGATTGTTCCTGCTTAGTCTCATATCCAGCCATTGGAAACATCCTTCTTTTGGCGATGTGTGTGTGTGCGCGTGTGTGTGTGTGTGTGTGTGTGTGTAGATATAAACCAGTCAAACAGTTACTTCCCCCGGATGTGAGTTTTATTGGGAACAGACTTGGGGAGATTCGTGGCATGAGGCCCTCCCACATCTGGTGCAGTGCAGCTGATCCGTTTAAAAATTAGTCAGGCATTGACCTGGGCAGCCTCCCAGCGGCTCGGCAGCCTTTGGGGTCCTGACGTTAGGTTAACACAAATACAGATTCCATCAATGCGGCGCGGATCAGGTTTCAGATGACAGAGGGGGGGGGGCAATGAAACTGTAAAATATTTCCTTCTTTGAAAAGCAGAGTCAGCTGAAGCCACCGGGCTGAGTGGGGAGGAGACTCTTCGCTGGAGTTAACTTGTGATGTGTGGGAGATTTGTTGCCATTTTTACTGTTATGATAGGGAAACTGCAGCATTTATTTAGATGTGCATATCCTCACATAAACACACATAAACACACACACGCACACAAACACACACCCTAACCCACTATATCCTGACATTAACTGTTGGCTGCCTTTATCTTTCATAAATCACTTTTAATTAAATCTTAAGGACAAAAATATTGAAATTAAGTAAAATACCAAAAAATACCACAAATTTTGCTCCTTTTACCTTTCATTTAAGTATATAACATGGAATATATGTATATTTAAGTTATTATATGAAGCATATTGTATGACATTTTGTTAAGTGTTAAATTCATACCTACACATTACAAAGTCTCAATTATGGTTCATGACACAGACACAAGATGAAATCATATTGTTACGCTAAAGCCTAATCAATACTTGGTAAATATTTCCCATGATTCCTTTTCAAAAGAAAATCCTTGGTGACCATTTACACTTTATTCAAAAGGTTTAAAGGAGTGATAAATTCTTGTTGTTTTTTATTATAAGCATGTTCTTTGTAGTAGTGCTTCTCTGTGATGTAAACAATGACTAAATAAAAAGAGATTTTTTAAAACTGATATTTAAAAAGTCATGCTACACCCACTAACCTGTTTGTCACCATATGAAAACATGTAAAAAAAAACCCAAACAAACAGAGTTCGTATGTTTGTATGATCCCTAAGTGCCGCAGCAGTGCTGAACACAGATGAACGACACTAGAGATGCAGAGTAATCTGTGCGTTTGAAGTATGTGTTGGATATACAGACAGAAGCCTGATATTATAAGGAACAACAGAATATTGAATCCGGCAGCAATAATCAGAAGATTGTGGATTTCTCGGTTTATTTCACAATAACTTACTTTTACAGCAAATATATTGTGAAGGAAATGTAACTGTGACTGGATTCATTTTCTGTTCATAAAACAAAGTGATGTGGCTAATTTGTGTATTTAGCCACATAAACCTTGATATTGAAGCACATGGGTAAGATGTTCACTGACACACATTATTAACACATTTTTTTATGCTTATGTTTAGACTTTTACAGGACTAAGGGTTAAGGAAAGATCCTGGTCTGGTTTAATACAGAAAAAGTTCACAGTGACTTCAGACATATCATGTTTATTTCCCTTGAACTAAATCCACGATCCTAACTAGTGACGATACGCACAAAAAATCTTACTGTGATTATTTTGGCAGACATTTCGATTGCAATATGAGTTCTGATTTCAGTGTAAATGGTCATTTTTGCATTTAATTTTCACTGAAACAAATATACAAAGGTGATGATGATGATGTGTTTTTTGTTGGGTCATGTTTCCCTTACGTCTGGAGAATATGATATGTAGGCCGGGTCACCTCTGTAGCACCGCAATCCTTCGTTTATGGCCTGTCGTGATACATTTTACCCTTAAAAAAAATATTGCAGCTCCTGTGATTTGGATATTACACTTTATTTCGATTACTCGTTCAGTCCTGATCCCAACCTGATCTTAACCAAAGCGCTTTTGTTGCCTAAACCGCAGACAGAGCTCAGGATGTGAACCTCGGCCTAGTTTGCGCCCTAACCATCCACATCCACTGCAGTTCATAAACGTAGAGGCTTCATTCATTCAAAAAGCATCCGCCACTGAACATAATCTAACATAAATGGATAAACAGTTTCATAACATATATATATAAAGTTCATTTCTAGAAGACGGGGTTTGGCAAAGTCAAGTTTGAAAATGTGTCAATGTAAGATTTCCTTCTCTGTGATACTGACGCATGTTGTTGGATTAACTGGTCAAAGTGGAGTGGACCAGAGGAGGACAGACAAAGATCTGTGATACTGGAAGTCTGGAGGTGATCTGCTGTCATTTAAATCTCTTCAGTCCTTCTTTAACATGTTGCCATATGGGACGCTCAGAGTGTTGTTTCACGACAGCTACTTCACGAGCACCTTTGGGAGACAAAGTGGTGCAGACAGTAATTTAGCTGTGTGTATTCGACATCGTGATCACAGGCCGTGAAGCTTCGCCATCAAACTGACTGAGAGATAATAACTTGTATTGGAAGTGACGGACTACTCTCCAAACAGTTTACCCACGTCTCATCACACAGCGACACTCCAACGCAGCAGCGGCTCTCACCTTCCTGATTCTCGCTCTGTCAGAAATGAGGAAAATTAAAAAAACATGAAACAGGCCGTTGCTCTGTGACAATCTTTTTTTTTTTTTTTTTTTTTGTTTGAATACATTTTATTTTTATTATAAGTACAGTTCAGTAGTTACAAAACGAAGCATCTGCCATGAGGATACAGCAAAACATAAAGAGTGTTTCAGCTCACAAGACAGGTTTTGTACATAATATGTGGAGTGGAATGCTCATTATAGCTGGTTCAGAGGAGGAGAGAGTCCACGCGAGACTCTCGCCGTTAATCTCTCATCTTTATACCCCTGGAAAACAGAGATAGGGTCAGAGGTCAAAGCCATTGGTCAGTGCCTCCAGTAGGACAAGTCTGATTGGTTCACTCAGACCCCATTTCCAGAATTCCTCCCTTCAAACACCCTGTTGCATTTCCCTACAACCTTCACTTCTCACTTTTCATATGTCTCACTGTTATTATTTTAGTTTTAAATCCCCTCTTTTCCTGGTATATTGAAAATGAAAGAATGGTTAATTGTAATCTACATGAATTGACTTTGAGAAAAAAAAAAAAATCAGAGGCTGTACTGCAGCGAAATCTCTACGAGTTGGAACTTGAGCACTGAATCATGCTGCTGCTGCTGCTGCTGCTGAAGCAGTAATGGGCCTATGTTGCAGGTCAAAAGGGGATTTGCATACAAAAAGAAATCTGGGTAACAATTTGTCAAAGCCACATACAGTATAGAGGTTGATCAAACTTAAAAAAAAAAAAAAGGTAGTATTATATTTGGACTGTATATACTGACTTAGAATTTTTCTCTGGGTTCACAAAAAATGACGTAGAAACATTTCACAAAGCCAAGGGACACACAAACACACACCTTCAGTTTAGTTAGTTAGCTAGTTTTATACTGTATAGGTTGGGTTTATAATACTATCACAGTGCCAAATACTTCTGAGAACCAAAACAAATGAAAGAAATGAAGAAAGGATAAAAGTCCCTCTATTCATAATGGACTCTGAATACAGTATATGGGGGGCAAATATGTTTGCAGCACAGGAGACGATTGTCATCTTTTTCCTCTTTTTTTTTTTTTTTTTAGTTTTTTTTTTGATCAGTAAATGGAGAAGGCATTAATGTACAGTACATATAAAATTAAAAATAAAATCAACCCTACATCCTACACTCTAGCACAGCTACATAGCTTTTTGTAGAAGCAATAACAGATGACTTGTATCTAAGGCTATACACAATATGTCTTTTTTCCCAGTTTTTTGTTCTTTTTTTTTTCTCATCTTAAAGTAAATACATCAAACCATTTTCAGTAGTCATTAACACTGTGCAACAATGATCGGTGGCAGTATTTTACAAACATCTGCAACACTAGAGTCCTTGAGGTTGACATGAGAGATGAAGTGAAAGGGGTGGAGGGTGATAAAGAAACAGTTCCCCCTTTTTTTTTTTGTTTTTGAGATTGTTGTGTGTTTTTTTTTTTTTTTTAATTCTTCTCTGTCAAACTCTAAAAGAATGCCAACCTTTTTTGAGAACGTGGCTGTGCAAACTACTGTCACTTCTTTGCTTTTCCTTGTCACAAATGTTTTAAAACTTTTGTTTTCACTTTTTTTAAACTACTGTATATCTCTCTATGTACATTAAGCATCTATGGCCGCTGTGATGGATGATACAGAACAAGAAAAATAGACAAAGGAAGCCGTATGGCAGGGTGAAGGCCTGTACTGGCCTGGTTATGGAGAGGGGATTTAGTATTATTAAGTACATTTAAGGGCAGTCTGAATATTCTGTCCTCTTCACAATTATCATTAGCACCACCATCATCAAAAGTCAGCTATGGGTATTTTTTTTTTTTTTTTCTTCCAGCAATACCATATAATTTCTGGAAACAAACTTGTATTGTAGATTGTCATGTGGTGCCCTGTGTGATGCATGGCTATGGGACATAAATAGTGACTCTATGACAGCTGATAGGAGAGCCAAAAGTGGCTGGTCTGACAGGAAATGTGCTTGGTCTCTGTCAACAGTCCGGGTAAAGTTGAGTTTCTATTCTACAGTAGAATACATTCCAGTACAATATAATGGTGGTCCGTGGACTTAACAGGAGAGAAAAGTCTTTGAAAGCATTTGATTAAGCACAACACTTCAGTCCTAACTAACTAAAAAAAAAAAAGAAAACAAAAAGAAAAAAAAAAAAGAAGACATACCTTTCTAGCTCAAGGAATGTATCAGAAATTGTGGGGCCAGGAACAAGAACTGCTAATCAGACAGGTAGTTTCATCAAAAGAAAAAAAAAACCAAAACATTGTATAAGAGATAAGACAACAAAGACATGGGGCATTCAGACCACAGGAGACAAAACAGGAAAATTTGCCGTCACTTTGTTTAGTGTCCAGAACGCTTGCAAAAGCCATTAGGTCCATCACTTAAATCCGTCCCCAAACTTTCCTTCATATAGTTCTCGCCTTCTCTTGACTCTGACGGTAGTATGTGTTTTTTTTTTTTTTCTTCTTAAATAAAGTCTTTGTTATAGTGTATTCCTTCATTTATCCTTCATCATCATCATCCTCCTCCTCCTCATCATCATCATCGCCTTCATCATCATCATCATCCTCATCCTCATCCTCATCATCCTGCCTTGCTCCGGTCTGGGGGGGCCATTAGTCTTTGTTTACAGCTTGGGCATCCAGCCCCTCAGGTTCGCCTAGGTTATGGTTGTTAGGGTGGTTAAGGTCGTTGTTAAGATGGTTGGGGTCGTGGGTCAGCGCGGGGTCATGGGTCATGGGCTGGTCCTCCTCTCCCACCCACAGATGCACTACGGCCAATGAGAGAACAAGAGGCAGATTAGCACCACGGACCCAACAAAATTGACCCCACCCTGCAGCATTACACGCACACACGCACACACACACACACACACGAACACACACACACGCATGAAAACACACACATCTTCAGCATTGCATCATACAATCAGTAGGGCCAAATGGATGGATTAGATATCAGAGAGTGACAGCTTTGCACAGTGGGTGATGGCCAGTTGTGTCAAACATTACAGACTTTGAACAGGGACAGAAAAAATGAATGCACAACGAGTCTTAAAGATACTTTTGGTTTAATTTTTCCAGGTCGTGAGTCTAGGTCTCCATCCACATACAACAGAAGGGAATGGAATTTTGTTAGTGGTGCTCATAGCATTTAAAATGACATTAGCAATAGCATTTACAGTTGCTGGATACTCCATAGACCTCTCTGTTAACCGTTTGTGTAGGGCCTATTTTTTTTTGGTATAAAGTAGTCCCTGTAAAAACTATTAAGAGACAAGTCTATGGTTGCTTTTAAAGTTTTTTTAAATCTGATTTTCACACAAGTCTGGGCTGGTGATTGAAATATCAAAGGGTATCTCCAAACCTCGACAAAATGAAACCAAATGTATCAGCATGGCTAGATGCTGCTAGATAAAAGCAAGAAACTGATCGTTGTTAATTCCAGTGAACTGAACCTTATCTGACAGCTAAGACCAGGAACTGAAAAACCTTCAGCTCACAGTCTAATATCTGACGTTTGGCTTTTAAAGAACTGTCGATGACATGTGTTGTGTTGTAAATGCTAATACACTGATGGTGTGTGGTTAGTAGGCCTATGTAAGCATGCAGGGTGGACAAATTAACAGGAACACCATAAAATGAAATACATTTCCCAAGATTACCTCCAAAGTCCATATGGTTGAAATTAAAAGCATCACCTTCTTATTGTAGCACTACCGTTTGCATCATTGCGTCATTCTGTCAATCCCCGTTTATCCGCTACAACATCAAGTGTAAGTATTTGCAAGGTAAGAAGACGCTCTATATGTAAGAAAGGTCAGAAGGCCTTTCATTAGATTGGTATATCTACTGTGCAAAACTACAGTTTATTTCTCCCTAATTTAAATTTTGCATCTTCGCTACACAGGAGTTTATGCTGTGAGGTTGTGAGAGCTTCCTCAGCGAGATAATCATTTCTAAAATGATAAGAGACACTAACACATTATGGTTATGACAACGGGAGTAGTTTCATACTTGTTACAAGCAAGTTGGTTGGCTCAATAAGTGTGACAGGAAGTGTGACAGTGGGTGAGAAGTGAAGTGAGTAATTCTAATAAAAAGTTTTAAGACTTGGTGACACAGGAAGAAATGCATAACTGTAATTAGGTCCCATAGCAGCGGCCACTAAATAATACAACTTGTCCCCCCACCCCGCCCCACCCCACCACCCCTCCTTTTTCTACACTTTCATTCCCTCAGCTACTTCTTCGAAAATTATTTTGCAATAAAACACTGCGGAACACATTTGCATGTCATGTTCTTTTAAAGTGATGTTATGAATCTGACAAAACCAAATTAAAACACGGGTTTATTTGAACTGCGCTTTCACAAGGATGGAAATGGATATCAAAATGAAAGGAAGTGCCACGGTAACGGAGGGAAAATAAAGAGCTAATAACATGATAAAACATCTCTTAGATTTAACTCAGACTAATACCAACTCTCTGGCTGTCTGTGATCGCGGAGGGAGCAACCCCAACATCACTGCGCAACCAACGTTTACTTCACGTTTCTGCTTTTAATGCTCTGTGTTATTCACTTCAGATTGGTTCCAGTCGTACTAAAGGGTAATTACAAATATGTTTTTTTTTATTTTTTTACTTTTACCACTGACCATTGTTTGAAAAGCTGGAACATCTAAGATGTGATTCCTAATGAAAAATGATAACAGTATAGATCATATAAAGAACATTAACATGACTGGCTGTGCGGGGAAGGCTTGGTTTTTCTAGGGTTGCAGCACATCTCATATTATAATTCTTCTCTAGTAAAGGATATGAGTTCATAACCAACTTTCACCACAAGATGGCAAGCTAAGACAGTAAATAAGACACTGAACCCCATGTACAGATAGCTGAGCATACCTCTACATACATTTAAACCAGTCATTTACTGACTGATGGAGATTCAGTTTCAATATTTCTGTAATAATACCTTAAAAAAAAAATTAGAAGCTAATTTATCAAAACACTCCATGAAAACAATGACAACATTAAACATCTCTCATTTGTTCATGTCCCTGAGCTTCACTGTGCTCATTTAAAAAAAAAAAAATATATATATATTTTATAGAATTAAAGTTTCTATAAAATAAAGTTTCCTTGTTTTGAAGCTTCAAAAGTGTCTGTTCTCCCCAAGGGCACTTCCTGCCTTTGACATCCCTGTAAAGAAACTTCCTGTAACGAGCTCCAGATTAGGCCCCATATTTGATTTTCACTGTTCATTAACTAAGCCACCTGGAATGTTATTATTTAAGCACGGTGCTCCTTCTCCCCAAACAACTGCCGCTGCGAAGGGGGAGAGATTTCCTGGCCAACTTTATAGATTTAGCATAACTTCCCCTCACAGTTTTTAATTTCCCATTCGGGCAGGCGGCAGATGCACCTCACAGACACAGAAAAACCTGCCTGGCATTCATTTATCACATGAATTCGAGGCTTATCTGTTTGTTTCCTTCAAAGACTCTGCCCTTTTTCCTGGGAGCTGATGCGGCGCGCATACATGATGGAAACACGATGGCGTTATGATATTGATAAAAAAAAAAAAAAAATTATATATATATATCAGTGAAGCACCGATCAAAACGCCTATATATATCCGCACCACTTTTAAAAAACAATGTGAAGGAGTAAGTGCGCCCCCCTGTGGTGCCTTTCGAGATAGCAGATGGCAGTATGGGGTGGTTATTGGGAAGGAGAGGAGACCGAGGAAAGGAAAACATATGGTGCGAGGACACACAGCTCCAGGATCCATCCACTGTTAATACATGTGTCATGCTTAACAGAATGGATAAATGAGACGGAGGATGGAACAATGGCATACCACTGCACTCTGAGCATGTGTCGGAGACCGCCTTAGGATACAGTGGACTGCGTAGTGCGTGTGGTGTGTAGTATGTGCGTGTGAATAAGTGTGAGTGTGTGGTCTCAGATGTATCACCTGACATTAATAGCAGCCTGTGAAAACATCACACAACAGGCACTCACCAAGCAGAAGCTGGCATTTTACAGCGCAACACCCTGGTATAGTGTGACACATTTGTAAAGCATTTCTCCACGTTAAAGTCAAACACCAGCGGCTGGGAAGTGCTGGTGCTCGTGCCACAGCAGCTTCCCACTTCCCACTATTCTGTCTATTTTTGGTGACATTAAGGTTTCGCTAATTCAGATTTTTTTTATTCAAAATGGATCAAACCTGCCCTCAGCTGACATTTTGTTCAACTTCAATTCAAGCTTTTTAAACTGCATCACGAGATGTTGAAATCTCCTACATTTCTCACCTAGCTCGTGCCATGCAGATTGTTTTTAAGGTTTTATTCTGCCAGGTTTTTCCCTCCACTCCGATACAGTGGGGGTGAACAGTGTTCAGTTTGACTGTCAACAGTTATTATCATGGGGATATCGTTAGCTCTGTGAAAACTTTTCGCTGTGAGTTTCGGTGAATTATTCAGAGTAATCACAATATATAGTTTCTGGAAGGAGTTCAACAGCAGTGTGTTGAATTCTTCTGCTTTTCGGCGCTGTGAGCGCCACGACCCAGAGTCTCGTCTCCATTGTGCCGAAGTGAAGGCAGAAATTACACAGATCCAAATCTGGCTAAATAAAACCAAAGCTATCTGCATGGCTAGACATCACCACAGATCACATCATATGTTTAAGGGTCACAAAATGATGATATATTATATATTTCTGTCTTTTACAGTGTTTATTTTTTCAGATTTATGTCTGATCTTTCTTTTTTTTTTCGGAGTTGTTCTTATCTCATTTTTTCAAGCCTTTAATATAAAATATATATGAATAAAATGGAACATAGTAGATAATAATTCCTTGGTTACACTGGCATGACATTGGTAATGATCGGGTCACAAGTAGATATTGCCTCATTTTGGACAAAGAGTTAAGAGAGAGAAGAGATAAGTGAGAAAATAACAACTTCTTAGACAAGGTGAGGCGGGTTCTGTCGCATCTCCATTGAACTGGACTATAGATGATTGTCTGAATGTCTCGCATTTACTTAAAAAAATATGATAAATATCGCAGAGTGTGTCGGTGACACCTAAAAAAAAAAAAAAAAAAAGACAGGCATCGACAGTAGCCCGGGTGCAGTGTATCATGTGTGATCGTCTCTGTCCATATGGACTTTAACAGAAAGTGAAGTGGAGCTGTGTGAACGGTCTCTGTGCGACTGAAGGTGGCTGTGGCTCCTTTGTTCCCTCTCCCAGGCTTCCGGGCCCTGCACTAGCAGAAAAGTGTTGTTCTTGGCACAGCCCCGTCACATTGTACAGCCCAGTATTTATAAATATGTAAATATGAGCGGCACCAGGCATAACACGGCTCGCTTGTATACACCAAGGAGGAGCGGCAAGGAAGTGAGCGCACACAACCAACCACCCCCCCCCCACCCTTCTACACACCCCTCCCCCCAACTAAAAATTGTATTTTTAGATGGTTTTAATGAATACAGGATGTTTATAGTTACCATTCCCTGTGATTCGCACAAAAGACTAGAAAAATCCACATCCACCCTGCCACCCCTCCTCTGCACCCTTCCCACCCTCCTCCCCCATCCCTCCCTCTCTCCCCCCCAATCCCTCAAAGCACTACTAAAGAAGAAGAAGGGGTGAGGGAAGAGGAAAAAAAAAAAAAAAAGAAAAGCAAATTTGTGGCGAAACGCAGCAGGATTGTTGTGCTCTCAGTCTGCTTTCGACTCAGATCCCTATTAGACAAACAGAGTGTGGTGTTAAGGTGCAACAAAGAGTGACGAAAAACTCCTGTGTGCGGGTGGAGAGTGGGGGGGGGGGCACGCGTGAGAGAGAGAGAGAGAGAGAGTCGAGATGTGCAGCGAGTAGGTTCCTCACAAAAAGACTTCAAGGTTGAACACAATTTGTGTGTTACTTCCTTGTTTTTTAAAGTTGCAAAAATAATACAAAAGCCAAATCAATATGTGTGAGAGGTGGGTAAAAAGGCTACCTGTTTTCTGTTGTCTGTGATAATGTGTGTTTTTGTGTGTGTGTGTGTGTGTGTGTGTGTGACGACTCCATGTCAACTTGTTTTCTTTTTATAAACTCGGTTTTGTTTTGTTGCAAACTCTTGGGTCTAGTACGAGGTGATGCATATGACAGGACGAGAAGATTCAGAGAAGAGAAAAAAAAAAAAAGGGTGAGTAAAATGTAAAAAAAGAATGATTGCAGTTGGGGAAACACAATGAAGAGAATGTTAGTGGCCTCTTTCTATCTTTCGCTCTCTGTCTCCAAAACTATTTCTGAGGCTAAAAGATTGCCGGCTTGATAATACCTCCGCTGAGCAATTTAAGCCCAAACACTCTGATGCTACAATCTGTCTTCTCTGCCTGATAGCGCTTTTCTCCCCTCTCCTCTCCAAATTACTTTCTTTCATATCTAATTATATTTGCTAATGATCTTATAAGAGAATAATGGAATGTGCTTGATCTATTACCTTTTTTTTTTTTCAATACATAAATACAATGCGGGGGGAAATGACTATTGGAGACAGGAGGAAATGTTTTTTTTTTGTTTTTTTTTTTAATGTTTTTGATGAGAGGGAAAATGAAGCTGGGAGCTGCAGGGTCATTAATGGGCAATGAACACAGAGGTCATCTCTCATATTCTCTTTGACATTTCTCTCATCTGATGTGCTGAAACAATCACAACCTCATCCACACTCTCCATTCTGCCCCTCTGCCTTCGCTTTTTCTCCCTAATCTTCCAGATATCCACCTCAAGTGTCTTTGATCGTCTAATGGAAACATCTAACTTTGTTAGGTGCCAATCCAGCATCACTTGTTTAGAGTCCGGTTTTTGCGTTTAGCTTAAAACTTTCAAAGTTGAATCTTAACAGGATGCTATGAATTAAGGAAATAGCAAGAGATCTTAAGTTAAAGGTCCCACATTTTATATTTATCCTGTGTTTTATTGGAGTGTTGGTCCATAAGAAGATATATTTGTGGTTTTAAGAACCAAAAACCATTTCAGTGTAGTTCTCTCAGCCTTCTATCTGGAGCTCTACTAACAACAGATCGTTGAGCCAATCAGAAGAGAGGAGGCTCTGAGCCTTGGAACATGGCTGAGAACGGTGACTGCTTTGTTGTGACATCATAAAGTTACAGAAGTCCTGGTTTTAAGGCTCAGTTTCTGAATACAGGCTGTGTGCATGTCTCTGTGGACTGAGCGCTTTGATACTTTCACAGTATTAACATAGAACCTAGACCTGCTTTATAATCAAACAACACACGGACATCTACCTTTATACTATATGGACCTTTAAAAGATATATCATCAAAAAAAAAAAGAGATAGAAAAAAGTCTCTTGAGAGCTTCCAGAAGCTCTGTCTGGGAGTTTTGAGAGGGAACTATAAGCAGACGGGTTTTCTTCTGTGGTAACATTTAAAAGGCCTGAGCTGCAGATTGAATTTTGAGTTCAGCTTTTGTACAGATTTCCACAAAATCACACAAGAAAAATAGTAGTTCTAATTATCTTCCCCCCATTCAAATGATGGCTTTCTGGTGTTCAGCTTACACTCGCAAAATCCATTGGCCTTTTAACTGAATAGCTCTTCTCTCTCTCTGTTGCCAAACCCCTGTCCCGTCCTGTCCCTCCCTCGCTCCCTTCCTCTTAAGCCTCTTCCCCATTCTCCAACCCCCCCCCAACCCCCACCCCCATTATTTTTCTTTTTTTTTTCTCTCCCTCTCTCTCTCCACAGGCCGTAGGACAAGCCAGGCCATGACAGGCACTCTAAACCCCCTGCATTAATGGAAGGAAATGGTATTCGATCCCTGTTTGATCTCCTAATCATTTCTGATGAAATGATAATTAGTGCCCTTCCAATCCTCCCACAGAGGAGGAGAAAGGGGTGGGTTGAGGGGGGTGGGGGGTGGTGGGTAAATACATAAATAAAAAATCCTCTTTCTTTTTTTGACCCCAAATGACATCTCTGTCACCAAGCCGGGCATGTTCATAACCAACAAGTGCTTCCTTTTTTTTTTTTTTTTTCAGCAAATTTCCCATCCTTTAACACACAGAAAAAGGGGCATATACACACTAACACACACACACTCAGGCACTCAGAGACACACAGTGCCTGGCGACTGCTGTCTGTGATTCTTTTCAGCTGACATAATCCTGATTGATTCGTTCAGCAGATAAAAACTGGGTCCACTTCTGCCCTTTTACTGGGGGGGATGGAACATAATACGGCCTTTTATTCAGCAACAATGTAACATAATGGCGTTGGAATGTGCAGGGGAAAAAAGGCCACATCTTAAATGCTTGTGACACACAAAGACAGAGCGAGAGAGAGAGAGAGAGAGAGAGAGGGGGAAAAATAAGAAACTGAAAATTAAAAAAAAAAAAAAAAAAAAAAAAGAGCGCGAGAAATAAATCATTAAACTGCCAGATTACCCATGTGCCCTGGTTCTATGAAGGTCAAATGAAGGCTTTTATTTTGGAGGACTTGTTTTCATTCTTGTCTCTTCTGGGTGTGGCTGTGTGTAACTTTTTGTGTGTTTGTGTGTCTGTCACTTGTAACTCTGCGTTGCCTTCAAGTTCTCACTAGGAAAACACGGATTTGGAGCTTCCTCATCATCACCATCCGTTTTTCTGAAACAGGAAGCTTTCGTTCAGGGACCGGAAACAGGTGAGATCTTACGTCACCTCACGTTACACGTCCATGTAAAGCTATGTGCTGACATGACCCTAACATCCCAACATCCCTCCGTCATTCTCTGAGATATGGACAGAGGCTGAAGGCTGCTCCACTGGATGCCTGCGTTAGTGCCCTCAGCTGCACAGTCTGAGTCAGTCACTAACAAATCGGGTTTGTATTTTCCATAACAGCTCGTAGGCTTTGAAAAAAAAAAAAAAAAAAACTGCCTGAGCAGCATAATCTCACGTCACAGTTACACAGAGTTTCTTTAATGTGATTATCTGTTATTAAATGTTTCAACTTGCAGTACAGTATGTCTGTGTTTTTTGCTGTGGTTGTTTTTTTCTTACATTTCTATATCTACTTCTTTTCTTAATAGCTCTGTTAAAAAACAAAAAATAGAAGAGGAAGAAAAAGATGATGATGAAAGAAAAACAAGAATGTGTTGAGTTCTTTCATGCAATGGGAGGATTAGCTCTGTGAGCGGATTGATAGAAAGTATAAACCCATTTAAAACTGTGAAGTTAGTGACATTTTACAGATGTTTTTATCTAACTATGAACATGTGCAACAGTAGACTGATGCACTGTGTTGGATTTCTCCGTGATGACCTTCAGAGTTGGAATTCAGTTCCCATCACGAACTGTTACTTCACTGGGCCTTGAAAACTTGTTGTCTGGTTTTCAAGTGTCGCACCGACACACTACCAAATACAAGAGGGCACACGGCCTTCCTGAGAGTCAATTGTATTAATTGTAGGTGCTAATCTGCCAAGCCATGACCCTCCCTGAAGTGTTTCACGTTTGCCCGCACCAGCACAGAGGTGGTGACATATCTGGCTACTAATTCAGTGTGGCATGAAGCCACAGATGAGAGATGGGAAGGAAAGAGGAAGCTGTAGATCGGCCATTGAACTGTGTCCTTAAACCCATCCACTTGACTGTAAGAGAAGAGGAAGAGGAGGGCAGACAAAAGGAGTCTGATGAGAAAGTATGGAGGATGTATGTAGATCACAGAAGGAGGAGAGAATGAACTAGAGACACAGCAGCAAATAGGGCAATATTATATAGGGCAATATGCATATATAGGGCAACAGTAAGTGTGTTGCCCTGCTAAAGTCTATAATATAGTCACTCATAAAGACAGACACAGGCAGGAAAATAGAGAATATGAGTAGTGTGATAAATCTCAACCTCAAATAATGAAGCCAAAATATCAGGCCTTTCATTAAATATGGATACTGGTGAGTCAGTACCCTCCAGCTCTTCCTTAAATCTCAACAATCACCGGTTTCAGTGTCACGCTATCATTCAAAATATTTGCATCAACTAAAATCTGGTGAAATGGCCCAAAATAGTAAAGAGAAAGCAGAGAAGTCACGTCTCTACAGAGGGAAACAAGCAGACGGGTAACAGCAAATCCAGCCTCAGCTATCATAGTTATCATTTAGAACCAGAGAACCTGTCGCTGGTTCCCAGTGTTACCATGACATGAGGAGAGTGATACAGATACGTCAGTGAAGGCAGTGTATGTTGGTTGGTTGGAGTCGACAGGAAGGAGGAGGGAGGAGGCGGAGGAGACACGGGCTCTGTGAACAACTGTAACATGGGCATCAATTTAGTATATTAAGGTGCAGGCACTCGCCATATGTTAAAGCTCTACTAGGCAAGACTCAAGATTTATGGAAGCTGAAACAGTTCTCAATTACTGCTTACTCCCACTGTTTGCTAGAGCAGCTTTAATCTGAGTTCAGTGTTCCACTTGCACTTTATCATTCATTAATATAGCATTCAATCATTTAAAAGAACACTGGATCAAGAAATGAATGAAATGAAACGTATGCAAAGGCTGTAACTAAATAAGAACACACAGTATTGCACAGGTGACACGACACGTCCTGTAAGTTCAGAGGTGTGTGTGTGTGTGTGTGTGTGTGTGGGCACCTTCCAGCCATTAGGGGCTTGGGTGGCAAACTGTGAGGGATGGAAGGGCTATCAAAGCCTAGTTTAGATTTTATTCTACTTTGTTTGGTGCCCACATTGACATTATGTCTTGGAAAAAAAAGTATATTGGAGCAATACTGGTTAATCCCTTGGTCTCTTTCTGCACTGTAATTGAACAAATGGTGGGAGATGCTGCAGTCAGTAGGGGCACGATGACAATGTTTTACTACAGAACGGGTTGATCCAGTGGGTATCAAACATTTTCTACCTTCAAACTCCTTACAGGACAAAGAATACATAAATAAATTATATAAATCCATTAATAAATTGATAAAAACTTCCCAAGTTAAACTGTTAAAAAGTTAAACTGCCCAAGACTGTCAGAGTTTTAAGTTCCCAACTCTCTTCATATGTCTCTCTCCATATACTGTCAATACACATATAGCAGTTTTATTAGTTGATATAAATTAACTATTAAATTAAATGTAAATGGATTACATCTTAAAGAGCTGTTATATATTATAAACCACAGTTCAAAAATAATTTTCATATCTCTTGTTAACCTTGTTAGTCTTTATTCCAGGGTTAAGTTGTGTTTTCTCTTTTCTTTTCTTTTGACAGACACATGAAGACATTGACACTTTAGAATAGTTTAGCGTTGCTAACGACCCATATATTTATGTTCTTCCTCCCACAAACTCCCGTCAAACACACTTTTACATCACCACATCGGTTTTCCGTGATGTAACGAGAGAAAAAAGGCAGAGAAAGTGAGGAATAAAAAAAAATTAAAAAAAATGTGGAGCACCTGGTTTCTTTTTAACATGGTTTCACAGGCTTTCGGTGGTCTCTGATGATTCAACAGTTGCTGCTATAAACAGCTGCTGCCTGCTCTTAGCAGATCTCAATTAAGTCACACACAGCCGGCAACACCATATTTATGCTTAAGCTTTTTTTTTTTTTCCAACATGACAAACAAGGGAAAGAGGCCAAAAGGTCCGACAAACCCCACTCAAAGAGGACAACACGAGGTACGAGGTGGAACGAGAGGTCCCGGCAACACTGGCGGCAATTTCAAGAAAATAAGAGTAAGCAGAAAAATTGACTTTTATAAAGACTTATTATAAAAAAGAATAAAACAAAAATAAAATGAAACAACAACAAATGTTGACAAGCAGCAACCTAAAGTCCTCCTTCATTTGTCTTCTAACCCCCCCACCCCCCCTTTTTTTTTCTTTAAAAGAGGCACCCGGCACTCAAAAGACGACGAAGAAGAAGGAGTGAGTGTTGATATGATTATGTAAATGTAAACAGGATTTCCTGCCGACTGGAAGCCGTTTTTCTCTCTCTCTCTGACCCGTTCTCCTTGCAAATCTTCCATTTAAGACGAATTCCCCCGGGGAGGCCGCTCCGCTGTTACTTAACGGGATAATTATGATATACGAAACCTTTCCAAGATCAGCCCCCCACTCCCCACGCTCCACGCACACACACACACACACACACGCACTTACTCTTCCACCTCATCTTTGCCTTCTCTCCGACTCTCTCCATTTTCTCTTTTTCTGTGTGTCTCATTCATTTCCTCTCAGGCCTTTCCTCTGCCTTCTGTCTGTCTTGGACAGTAACACTGATGTGTCTCTAAGCTGTCCAAATAACCATGAACTTAGGTTCAAATTATATGGGTTTTTGAAGGCCAGTGTTGACACCACTATTTCTTTTTTTCTTTTTCTTTTTTTTTTTTTGGTTTGAAGCTGTCGACACTGAACCTTATTTCCACAAGACTTTAATTCTCGCCATTGTGGAAATGCTTCTGAAACAGCCTTTAGTCCATCATCTGTCGCCGAATCCTTTTAGCCTCTACAACTCTACAACTAAAGTGATGTCTCATGCCACTCATGCTGTGCAAGAAAAATCTGAGGTTGTAAAAAAAGAAATAAATTATGGCACAAATTACAAAAATGTGCAGGAAAATTAATTGTCATGATGACCTTTCCAGGATTTTTCCTGTATCTACGGTAAAGAACTGAACTCAGTCGTATCAAACCTGCAGGTGCCGATTTAGTGCCAGCTTCACATTTTGAGCAGAACAACAAATCTGCCTATCTCTACGTGAAGTAACTGAATTAACTGTACTTTATTATTATCATATCTTACCAGAAACAATATTAAAAATGCATATTTCCTTGCTACTCACTGTGTCCTTCATTACAGTTCAGTGTATTCAACTTTGAAAAGCCCGACAGATTAAAAATCTCTTAGCTCTCATAGCTAATTCTTTAAAAGTTGCACTGGATAGAAGTGGAGTCATTTCTCCCTGTTAGCATATTGTTTTGTATTGTGTTCCTCTAAAAATAAAAATACTTTAAGACACAATAATAAACCTCTCATAAGTGGCAACTTGGCAGTGGGTCGTTACAGTCTTTACAAACATACGCCGTGCAGCCAAACATTGTTTCAAACCCACAGAACTTTATTTTAAATCCTGGTGGAGATCTCAAAGTGCCCAAAGATGCCAAACACATTGTGCTAATAATGTAAATAGAAATTATAAAATTCCGCACCAGACATGTTTTTTCAAATTTCAAAATACATATGAAACTTAGTATTGCAACTTAATGAGGACAAAAGAGGAAACTTGGATGTTGTTAATCACATTTTTTAATTATGTTTTTTCCTGACATTAATTTTATACTTTTTCTTGATGTTTTCACATTATGTTTTTTACTAATTTGTGTTAAATTCGTTTTTTTTCCTGATGCTGTTAAATTATGTTTTCTTTATTTTTTTTAAATGCTGTTAAATTGCGTTTTGTCTTGACTGAGTGTTACGGCTGTCTAGATTTTAATGTTGACATTTCAAGCCTGTTCCACTCAGCTGTGAAAATCTTCTTCTCTCACAAATCCTTCATCTCACTTGGACCCTAACACCATGACCTCACAATGGAAGAACTGAGCAGCAATCACATTATATTCCACATATTCCTCTGCTATCCCACTGTGCACCGTGTCTGCATATATATGTGTGTGTGTGTGTGTGCGCGTGTGTCTACATGTGCGTAGCTGGGTGCTTGCCATTATATACTATGCTAACCCTTTGATCTCTCACAGCCAAGGAACAAAGAAATGCATACTTTTGATATCAAGAATCAGAAATGTGCAAAAGGGTGAGCAGAAATCACGCTGCTCCAAACATTTCATAATGCAGACGTACAACTTAATTGCAACTCTGTGTGGTTGTTTGGTTCCTTATTTATTCCTGCAACTTTGTTACAGAGCCACACGTCAAACTATTTACGCGCTGGTGTAAGCACTTTCGGCTACGACTCTTTTCGCTTGACAACGGCCATAAACAGAGGAATGAGAGATCAAAACTGTTCATCAGAGAGCGTGACAGATGACAGATATGGCAAGTGATTTTCCATGATCTTCTGCGCACATGGGGGGGACTTCAAGGGTTGGAAAGAAAAAATAAAAAGGAGGGGATGAAATGAAAAAGAAAAAAAAAAAAAAACGAGAAGAAGAAAATCAAAAAAAGGTTTCTTTCCACATGAGGTAGTGGAGCACAAGAAACGGCAAAGACAGAAACTTATCACTCTCTGTGATGATAACGGCGCCGTGTGCAAAAGGCAAAAGGCTGAACACGAGTTTTCACATTGCGGACCAGACGATGGTCACAATCATTGTGTGCTCTGCTAATTGGGCGCCCTCATAAATTACACAAATGTAACCAAAGCTCAGCTTCTTGGAATTTTCTGCTCTGACCTTGAATTGGCTGCAGACATGACAAATGACATTAAAACTTTGTGAGCATATGGCATGGTGATGTATTCAACAAAGAAAGAGTGAAATCCTCAGTACGAGGAGAGCAATGTTGCATTTGATCTTGTGTGAGCATTACAATTTACAAATTATTTTATAAGGATAAACACATTGCAATGCACTTCAGGTTTTGATGTGTAAAGAATAATTAAGACCCGCTCTCTCCCTGCGCCTCCTCGCCTCTCCGCTCTCTTTCCCTCTCTGCACCATTGTTTTGCTGTTAAAATCCATAACATTTCTTTTGTTCCCCTACTTTCTGTAAGCCTGCTCTCTTATTTTCCCAAGGCCAAGAAACTTCAGACATGAGAACCCCTGATATAAAACCAGGGAAATTTACCTGGGATTAGCAGCCATTGACAAATAACCTTGGTGATAGATGCACAGTAGATTTGGTTCAAAGCTCTCCCAGCAGCCTCAAAAGAGATTAGTTCACTTCTTATCAGGTCAGCCGCGTCGCCTGGGAAATGTGTTTAAAGTCACATTGATTTATTGAAAGATTCCCCAATAAGAAGATATCGCTTGACTTAAGAAGTGTGTGTGTGTGTTCCTATGTGTGTCATGTGAATGTGCGCCTCTTATAAATTACACTGCCTGTTTAAGCTTTAAGAAAAAAAAGAAGAAGAAAAAAAACTCCACACACAAAGACATTTTCAACAAACGAACAGTGCACTTCACCCCCCCCCCCCACCACACACTCCCCCCCAAAAAAGAAAAAAAAAGAAAAAGCACTTCTAGATAACTAGTGTTGAATGCTGCTACTGGAGGGAGACATTCCCATTCTCTCTCCACCTGTCTCGCCCACTCTCTCAGTCTCTCTCTCTCGCTCTCCATTCACCCCATGCTGGTAGTGCTGCTGAAAACAGTGATTGTACAGTGGTGAGACACAGAGTGACACTGACAGGGAGGTATAATAAGGCCTCTTTGTTCCCCAGAGAGAGAGAGAGGTAGAGAGACATGCAGATAGGGAGCAGCTTTCATTTACACCATTACCTTCTTAAGCGTCATTATCAGGCCAAGGAGAAGAGGACTGTGGGAAAGCGGGTGGGGCCACCAATGAGGGAAATGACAGATATGACATGTCGCTCACCGGGTCCATCTGAGGGATGACAATCTCAATTGTTCTCTCTCTCTCTTTTGCGCACACACGCATACACACACACGCATACACACACACACACACACACACACACACACAGAGTCCTAACTTTGTGTTGTAAACCTCCGGTTCACTCAGTCATTCTGCCTCCAACTCCTTTGCTTGGTCTCCGGTTTTAATGTTTCTTTATGAACCAGCTCTAAAACAGACAACAGATCGGTTGTGTCTCTCTTTGGACTGTACAAAAGTGTGTGAACATGCAAACATTACACCGATACGTCACTGCTGACCGTTTTATTCCCAGTCCATGAGGTTTCATACTTTGCTATAATGGCCTCTAACCTCTAGTTTTGGGCTCTTTCCCCCCCGAGATTTTGGAGCTTATATTTCAGCAGGAGCGCTTATCAGGCGGTCAAAGAGCATCTGAAACCCTGTCGCTGCACTTTCCCACTGTCTGACAGAGAGGTACGCTGGCTGTGTGGAAACGTGGAACTAAGAATGTTTTAATTCTTTACACCTTAAACGACACTATGAATGCCCTCAGGGAGAGAGAGTCGTCCCAGCTCTCTATGATGAGCATCAAGCATCAAGATTTCCCATCATTGGAACTAAATTATATTATATAATTGTATTTGCTTTTGGTACTATAGCATACATTCCCATTCTCTTTTCCTCTCTCTGTCTCTCTACCTTCCTGTTTGCCATCTGAATGTACACATTTTGTTGATTTCATTCTCCCCGTGTCTCTTGATCACTGCGTCTTTTCCTACCTCTCTCCGGTTTGTCTATCTCTCAAAAGCCTCCCACCGTCCACCTCTCTCCCATCTCCTTCACCCTCCCCGCCTGCATCCACATACCTCCATCCCTCCTTTCTCTGTCTCTGTGTCAGTTTCCGTGCTTCCTCCATGCCTTCGTCTATCTCTCCCGCTGTTTGCTTTTAACTCTTGAGGTCATCCGGGACCCCCGGGCAGCTATCCCAGAATGCTGAGACGGCTAACATCCTGTGGAGCTGCCTTCTGGACGGAGTGGACATCTGAGCCAGGACTCGATCGGTGCTCGGACTCAACCATGTATTCGGCCACTTTATCACCCAGAAAAAAAGCAGGCGTCTTCAGAGGTTCTTTGGTTTGGGTTGGTGGTTCTATATCAGATTGTATCAACTACAGCAAACCTCAGATTGTTAAAGGTGCTACATGTAGCATTGTAGCATCAATAAATCATAACCACCTTTCCCTTCATTTGTAGACATTAATGTAATTACCACAACCAACCAACCAGATTGGCAGCTTCCACTGGTATCTTTAATGTGTTTTACATTGTGAGCCAGGTTGCTTTATGGCACAAAAAGAGATTTCTTTAGAAGACAAAACAGCTATGGAAAAAAAAAAAAAAAGGATGTTCTGCCAGCGCAAACTGAGGTAGAGCTTTCAGAGTTTCTGGCAGGGAGAGAGAGTTAGCAGCTGAAAAGAAAAAAACATAAAAATAAGATAAAAGAAGGAGAGGAAGCATCCTCACTGCGTCAGGAAGCAACAGGGTATAGCAGCCTTTCTCAAGGAGTGGAGTTCCACAAGGGGTTGCTTGCGGACCACTGGTTGTTAACATATCATGTGACCACAAAGCCCAGCAGCCAGTAGTGTATAAGTGTTGTTTTCAATTTTAAATCAACTCATATTTAAATTTAAATATTAATATTTAAACTGGCTGTTTTGCATCACTCACGTAGCTTCGCCAATTTAAGGTTTATGTTTTACGATTTATGTCAAAAATGATCCATTTTGATGCTACATGAAGAACACCCCTTGTGAGGTGCAGGGGTTGCAGATAATAAAGACTCTGTGCCAGGTAGAGGGCAGCCCCATAGCTAAGAGTTCAGGATGTATACCATTTGGGTGCAAATGCTCTGAGCAGTGAGTTCCTGATTTGACTCCCGGCTGGTTGGACTTTTTTGCTGCATGTCATTCCCCTACCCTCTATCCCCGTGTTTCCTGTCTCTCTTCACAGTCTTATGCGTTAAAAGAATTAAAATGTCCCAAAGAGAAAAAAAAGAACAAAAAACAAAAAGACTGGTGACATTCTTCCATGCACTATTGGTTTTGGGGGTGTCTGGGGAGTGAGGTGGTTCGTGAGTTTCATTCTGGTGGTCCTTGGTCTGAAAAAGTTATACTGAAAAATACTAAGGTCTAGGGATCAGTACAGCGGTGTAACGCAAATAAGTATGATAATTATTTACTCGAGGAGATTAGTACATGTATATCAAGTTAATTATGAGTCCCCCCCACCCCCAACACACACACACACACACACACAAACTCCTCTCACAACCGAGCACATAAAACACAAAATACCACACAGACTCCACTTTCAAGTAACTGTAACACAAAAATGACAAAGTTGAACACTGCACAGTAACGCACATATCTGATAACCACAACACTCACGAGTTCCAGAGAAGTTAACACAAGGGCCCGTGTCTGTGTGTCGCTGCTCAAGTGGAAAGCTATAATTAGCGATGGAGTCATTGCCTGAGTAATTCAGCTATGCACAAAAACATGCGACAACACGGTGCCTTCATGTTAGAGTGGACGGGTAATAATAAGATGACAAGGAATCAGTAGTCAGATGATGTTTTGAATGTTCCACACACACGTACACAAATACACACCTCCGTCCTTCACTGCAATGTGGAGACGACAATGAATGTCTCGCCCCAAATGAAAGGCCAGGAGTGCATGAGCCTCATGTGTTCGAGAGACGGTGCGTGCGTGTGTTCATCTAGTGTCTCAGATAAACAGGCGAGCCGGTGATCAATACATAACACAGAGAGTCAAAAACAATATCGCAGCATCAAGGCCTGCGTCCATGAAACGCCTGTGTTTATTCGATAGGGGGGGGTGGGGGGTGGTGCTTTAGCTAAAGATGGATGAAGAAATCAATTTGAATGTCCCTGTACACGTGAGACATGTATCGAGGCAAGACACACAATAATAATAATAATATTATGTTTATCTTTCACGACCGCCTCCTCACTTTCTTATATTGTGTAAGATATTTGCATTTCAGCCGGACAGTGCCTTCTTGTTGACATGCTTCTCTGACTGAAACCTATCTGTCCATGTGGCTGGACGGCTGGTTATCACAGAGGGACAGCGATGAAGTCCAAAGAAGAATGAAGAGGATGATGAACAAGAGGGACAGAGAGAGAGAGAGAGAAAGAGAGAGGGAGATGGTTGCAGAGGTTTAGAATATGTGTGTGAGAGAGATTGTGGCTCGGAGAGAGTGTGTTAAAGTGCTCTGGCCAGTCGCATCGAACACACACACACACACACACACACACACACACACAC
>NC_079364.1:30288200-30413200 GCF_021018895.1 Seriola aureovittata
GATTGGGGCTGACGGACGGACGGGGGCCCTGGGTTTTGAAGTCTGTAACAGACAGCGGTGGCTTTGATAGCCCCCGCTCCTCTTGCACTAGATCACCAAAGACACCAGGCGAAAAGAGAGGAGAAAGAGGAGGAGGGGGGGGGGTTACGGAGAGGAGGGTGCAAAAGAAAGCGAGACCGAGCGGGGAACAAAAGCATCTGTAGAGTGGTCAGGGCTGGCGGCGGCAGCAGCAGCAGCCGTCAGAGGCTTTTTGAAGTTTACACATGGCCCTCCCCTCCATTTCTCTCCCTCTTTCCTCCCGTTCCACTACTTCCTTCCTTCCCTGAAAGCCTTCTGCTTCCCTTGTCCTCGCATGCCATGCTCTTGCTTTCTTCTGGCCTTCCCCTCTCTTTTTCTTACCCCTTCGCTCATACCCCAGGTCCACATGCTAGATGGTGCGACTCAAGCAAATGGCAGCTCAGTTTGTCTACCCTGCTCCCGTCCCCTGGAGATTCTCAAAACCCATGTCATTGCAATCATTAACCATCATCAGTTTGGTTCAAAGTGTTTCCCTCTGAGTATAAAGAGCAAGGCAAAGCTCCTGACTAACATCTGTAACCCTGCTGCAAACCCACAAATCAACACAAGTCATCAATCAACGCAAATATAACAGTCCTCCAACCTAAACGACCGTATATGTCATTTCTCCCCACCTTCTGGAGCATTGTTTTGGATTAGCGCTCCTACAGCAGCGCGTGATCAACATGCTACATGTAAACTGATAAAAAACACTGTTGGAAATGAGATAACTCTTTTATGATGTGATTATTCTGTGGTAAAGATTTGGTTGGTTAAGTCACAAAAACAACTTGGGTAGATATAGGGGAAGATCATAGTTTGGGTCAAAGTAAGTGGATTCTTCGTTAAGGTTAGAGAACCTTTGATGTCGTGGTTACAGTAATAAACAAGTCATTGGTCATGGTTCAAAGAAAACAGAGTAGTGATCTCCCATGTCAAAGACAAAATGTCTTGTTGAAGACCTCCTCCCTTTCCGGACTTTGTCAGTATAAAACAATGTGAAATCTCTGCCTCCTTTGCTCCTGTCATAATCAATACGACCACTAGAGGGCTTCGTCACTTGGATGTCAGCATGTTTTGGGTCATTTGGTGAAAAGACTGACGCTGACACACGACTGCTAGCCGTTGCTTAGCAATAACGTAACTATTGGCCGTAGGAGCAAAGGTAGAACAAGCATTCTGTTGTTACATGGCCTGAAAATCCTCACCATGAGTGGTTGGCTCAACAAAGTATGTAACTTAGACCCAGGAGAACACAGCTCATTTCCCATTTCCTACCACACAACTTTTTCCTTTTTTTTTTAAAAAGCCATGTTTGTGGCTGTGTTACTTAACCATGATGATGAAGGTTACCTTACACCTTACACTTTCTTTTAACCCATTATACAACCTCAAACCGCTTTAGAAGGCATTGACAAATGATGTCATCTGATGCCACGGTGCAGATGAAAAAAAAAAAAACTATTATGGGTCCTGTTATGCAGGACCTTTAAAAAGGAGGGCCTGCTGGCTGAAACGCTGCGCTAAGAGCAGCACAAGCGTCAAGAGTCACCAAACTCACTCAGTAATGTCAACCATCCATCCATCCATTATCTATATCTGCTTATCCTTGAGGGTCAAGGGAGGGCCGGAGCTCTCTCAGCTAACACTGGGCCACCTCGCCAGCCAATCACAGGCATGACGTACAGACACAGACGACCATTCGGTCTGGCTTTAAAGCAACTTCAGGGGACAGAAAAAAGGGGGGAAAAAAAGGGCACTCAGTTTACACCCAATTTTAAATAAAAAAAAAAAAGTGAGTGAACTTTTTCCCCATTTGTTCTCCACTCTGTACATTACAGTGTGTACAGTGATACTAGTTGACACCCAACAGATGGCTTTTGTCAGGCATGGAGAGCAAGAGTTAACCCAATCCTCTGCTTACCCTCCCTCCATCCCTCTCTTCTCTTTAAATGTCTCCCATATAAACAGATTTTGTTGCTGCTTAAAGTGGGCTCAAAATTAAAGCGTATCGTTTTACACACATATTGCATGCATATTACGGAGCCCCAGCTGGTGGCGGGCTGCTCTTAAGAGCCATATGATTAAGTTAGAGGTTGGGGTATCCGATAAGATTTGAGCTCTCTGCCTCTCTCGCTATCTCGCTGCCTATTTTACTGCAAACTTATTAAATGGAGGAAACGACATTATTTTTTTTCTGAGTGTATGTGTAATTATTGTCACACACCTGTGACTCCCTGCCATCCACGACAGGGAAGAAGAGAAGGGAAGGAGGGATGATGAGGAGGGGGGAGGCGGAACGAGGAGAAATGTCGTTGGAAGCAGCGGGAGTCCTCGTTTCAGAAAAAAGGGAGGAGGATAAAGAGGAGAGGAAAAACAAGAGAGCTTGTTAATCAGGCACTTTCTGTCACTGGCTGAACACTGATATCCTAATGATTCACACCGAGATAGTGACATCATAAGGGAACGTGATGGAGAGATGTAGAGAGAGGGAGAGAAAGGAAACAAGAAAAGTGGTTGCAAATGAGGGGGGGGGAGGAGATGACAGCCCCCCCCCAAAAAAAAAAAAAAATGGACAACTAGGTTTGCACAGACAAGATGACAGAAAGCACGAAATATCAAAAAAAAAAAAAAAAAAAAAAAAAGACATAAACTGGGAAATGTCCCTCTGAATCTGTCATTACATTCCTCACAAACAGGCGCTTGTTTAATTTGAACAGAATGTTTCTCAAGGAACGCTGTTGTGAAAGTTTTCCAGCCAAGTTTCAATCCGTAATTTTTTTCTCTCTCCCTCTCTCTCTTTTGCCGTTTCCCTCGGCAGACCACCCCGTCGAAGGCAACAACATGTGATCCGATCCTCAGAAGACAAAGGAAATTACCTATTAAGTGGGAGAGATGATCTTCCTTTAGGCGCGCTCCAAAAAAGTGACTCACGATGTTGTAATTGTTTACCTTTGACTCGGCCCATAAGTCTCTCCTCCCATCTCTCTCTCTCTGTTCGGGGTTGTAACATAATATTTTTGCGGTGCTGCTTTCAGAAGCTCTCACTCTACTCTTTTCTCTCTCTCTCTCTCTCTCTCTCTCTATCTGTTCTAACAGGACAGATGTCATCGCCCCAAACAGTCTGAGTCATTGTACGCCTCCACACCCCTGAGTAACCCAAGGACATCAGGGAAGAGAGGACTGTAATTTTACATTTTAGACGTTTCACTGATGCTCTTAGTCATGGCAACTTGAGGCTTCGGTGTCTTGCTCAAGGACACGCGGACGAGGACCAGTAATGTAATGAAATAAATCAAAAGGAAGGGCTGCGTGTGTGTGTGACCTGCGGTTATTATTCATCATAAGGGAAAATACAGCTGTGAAAGGAGAAATAATAATTTCAGATAAAAATATTCTAACAAACATCACTATAAGGCTGTATTGATTTCACTAAGGAAGATTTATTTCCGTCTAAACAGGTGATAAACTGTATTCTGTGAACTCTCCTCCCGACTTAAACTCATGAACCGGTGACTCCTTGTAATAAGTTGTTCAACAAGTCCGGTAGATATTCAGGGACTTGTTTTATTGATGTTCAGAGTCAGATGGGGCGAGTTCGGCAGGACTCAAAAAGGTTGTTTGTCTGTAACCGACGTTTTCCTCCAGATCGAGCAGATCTGAGAGGAAGAAAGAAAGAAAGAAAAAAAGAAAGTGCTGGAAATAGCATTGCTAAGGCAAGTGGGCTGCATGGGCTTTTTTTGGGTGTAATGTTTTAATAGAAAGCAGATGGTTCCAGATGCAGAGCTGAACACCGGTGATGACACATCTTTAATATTTTAGAGTGGTCTTTGCTGTAAATGTTGCAGCAGCTGTTTCCCAACGCTGTAAATCTACAGTGTTTTTTAATTCTTTTTTTGTGTGTGTGTGTGTGTATGTGTGTGAGTGTGTGTGTATTTGTGAGTGTGGGACTGACAGCTATTGGGTTTACTGTAAATTACAGAAATGAATATGGAAAAGTGATGAAAAGGCAGCGAAAGGGGAGGAGGCTGTGAATGTGTGTGAAAGTGTGTGTGTGTGTGTGTGTGTGTGTGTGTGTGTGTGTGTGTGTGTGTGTGCGTGCACCCCGACTGTTTGCCGCTGAATCAATTCCTCTCCATTCTAAACCCCGCTGATTATTCTCTTATTTTAGTTTGCTAGAGGCGGCTCACACACTGTTGCCCTGCGAGTATAGGAACTGATATTCAAATGTAAAGTGATACTAAAATAATGAGATGGAGGGAGAGGAAGAGCAAGAGAAAGGTTGATGGAGGAAGAAGGGAAGGCAGGGGAAGATAAATATATATTTGTATTGTGTTTGCGTTGCGGCCGTCGGTTTTAGTTTTAATGTCAGCGGCGAGGAGAGAGGGGTTTTCGCCGATGCTTCTGAGTCGAGGTGATTGTCATCAATTCGCGTCTTGGCATTTAAACCACCCTCTTCAAATATGAGTATTTGAAATGCAAATACAGCGGCGTATGCCCAGACAAATTAAAAGACACACACAGGAGTGAGGAAAAAAAAAAAGAAAAAGAAACGCTTTTGAAGATATAACTTTTTACTGCTTTTTATCATCGGAGTTTGCATTGTCAAACCTTCTCTTTCTGTTTCCAGAGAGAGAGAGAGAGAGAGAGAGAGAGAGAGGCAAAGATAATGTGGCTCACAGCAAAAATGGCATACCACCTGCTTATATATTTATTTGTCGTTATGTTCACCCGGCAGAGGGAAAGAGAGAAGAAGACAGAGAGGAGAGGTGCTGTTTTTATCTCGCCCTTGGCTTTACTGTTTGTGCCTCGCCGAGTGTGTTCGATTAGTTGCTTTTTTTCTCTTTTTTTTTTTTAACCACAAGACACAGTGAGAAAATATGATTCACATTTTTCCCCCCTCTCTCCATCTCTCTGACACTACAGTTATTTAAACATCAATAGCCATGCGTCTTCTTTAGCACACATTCTTTCTCATATTGATATTTGTATATGATCATTACTTTTGGCCCTGCACGCTTTGTTATACTGCGTCAGCTTCAATAGGTGTAAGATCCAATACTGCAACCTCTGCATTCAAGCAACCCCCCACCCACCCACCCCTCCCCAAATTAAAAAAAAAAAAAAACCAATAGAATAGTTTGACTTACTTTATTGTGTAAGAGAATCTACTATAGGAACACAGTAGATAGGTTCGACAAACCTAAAGGGGCCTGCAGCTGCATCAGATTCAGGTAGCTTCCTGCGTTTTTTTTGTTGTAAACTTTTAATACTTGATGGGAATGAGCAGACAACCCCCCCCCCCCACACCCACACACACACACACACACACACACACACACACACCCACCCACCCCCTCCATCTCCCCTCCCCCCTCCCCCAAAAAAAGCACTGCATTGTGTTCAAGTTAAGAGCCTGGAAGAAAGACGTGTTCTTCTAAAACTTCAGGTAAGCTGACGGCACTCTTTCACAAAGAGGAGAGGAAAAAAAAAAAAAAGGGAAGAGTTGTGCCTGCTGCCTCCCCCCTGATAAAGTTGCAGAGTATTTGTTTTTCTTAACAAGGCGAGCTTTATTTATTTATTTATTTACTTTATTTTATTTGTCAGATGATGAGGAAGTGGAGGAGGTGGAAGAAGAAGGGTGAGTGTGTGTGTGTGTGTGTGTGTGTTCGGTGTTGGACGGATGGCGCTGATCAGGGGGATGGATTCATTTGCAAAGGAGGAGAACCTCTCCCAACAAACACAACTCAATCTTTTAAACGGTTTTAGACGAATGACGTTTACAGTATATAAGGGGTCGGATCATAAAATGTATCAGTTTATCAACGAGTGAGGAGAATTCGGAAGAAGCACGTACGAGCACGGGTGTGAGGAAGAGGAGGAGGGGTGGGATGATGAGGGGGTGGTGGGGGATGACTACCTGCAGAGAGCCAGCGTCCAAATGAGAACATGATAACAACATCAGAGAGCGAGGAGAGGGACTGTCTGCGAGATGACAACGGTATTAGACAGAAGTCAGATAATTAAGAAACGCACTTAGTGTTTTGTCAAAAGTGGCCGTCACTGCTGGTGATGGAGTTTTAGCTCCATGTGTGCGAGTGTGTGTGTGTGTGTGTGTGTGTGTGTGTGTGTGTGTGTGTGTGTATGTGTACGACTGTTTTTTTTTTTTTTTTTTTTCTGCAGATAATGAGCCCGGAAAAAAAAAAAAAAGAAAAGAAAGAAAAAGATGAAGGGAAGAAGAAGAAGAAGAAAAAATAAACAGTGAGAAAATTAATCAAATAATTAAAATGAAAAGTTGTGTTCTGTCCACACAAAGACGCCAAGTTCTTTTGGGCATTTGTGATGTAGCTGTCCAGTCAGGGAAAATGAGACACATCTTGGATAGGAAGCAAACAAGAGGGGTGGCAGTGGATGGGAGCGAGGAATGGATGGATGGAAGGGAGTTGGGGTGGAGGGAGGGAGTTGGGGGAGGGAGGGAGTTGGGGGAGGGAGGGTGGGCCACAGAAATAAACCCAACTCCCATCTGATGAGCAGCTTGTCCATAATACTGAATCCCAATCTCTTGCCAAGTCTGCTTCCTGATACAGAAACACGATAAGTGCAGATTTTTTTTTTTTTCCCTCTCTTCTTCTCGTTCACCCTTCCTCCCCACACGTCGTTTTGCTTTTGGCCTGGAAGCACTTCTAGCCGCCACCACGGATAATCAGGTGGCTGTTTTTTTTTGTTTTTTTTTCTGTCGTTTTGCCCCCCCACGACGTGATAATCAAATTAAAGAAGTGGAGAAGAAGAAAAAGAAGAAAAAGAAAACAAACAAACAAAAAAAAAAAAAAAAAATTAGATGTGTTCATTCATCTCTTCATGCGGCCAACAACTACAGGACAGATGATGTGGCCATCTTGAGATCGTTTGTCATCTGTCGGGCAGCGGTGACCTTGCAACGAACGCCGACCATCGCACTGATATCATCTTTTTGAAAAAAGAAAAGAGAGAGAGAGAGATACAAAGAGATAGAGGGAGACAGAAAGAGAGAGGGGCTGTTGTTTTTGGTAATAAAGACAACATTTATGCCTTCCATTCGCGCTGCCAGTTAAAAGAGGCACAAACATGGAAATCCATTATGGAACGCTTCTTAAAAGTGTGACCAATCCTTGTTCAGTCAATTAGAGTCTGGAGACTGAGAATATGATGTTTGTCTGTTTAGCCCCCGACGCATACAGATCAGCCTGGATTTGATGATGGAAAGAGAGATTTTTTTTTTCCTTTTTTTTTTTTCACAGAGATAGATTGAGGGAGAAAAAGGAAAACAGAGAGAAATGGATGGAGGGGCAGCGCAGCCAAGCTCTGCTTATCTCTTTTCTTCTCCTCTGCTTTTCCTGCTATTTTTTCCTCCTTCCCCTCCCATATACAAAAGCATTAATGTGCGCAGCTATGTGCTTTGCCATTGTTCTGTGTTTAAAAGCTTAAAAAGGGACGTTGTTTGTGTAACTGGCAGAGTTAGCAGTGCGCGGCCGTGTCCAAAAAAGCCCCGTACTTAAAGTTGCTCGGCGAAAAAAAATAGGCCGCATAAAAGGGAGTGAAAGAAAAGCAGTTAATAAGAGTGGTTACCCCAGAATGAGCGGGGATGAGGTTTCACATTAAAAAGATTTATCTTAAAGTATGGTGCTAATCCCTCCAGTTTTAATCCCACACACACGCACACACACATACACACACGCGCGCACACTCTCACACACACACCCTCTCCTCACGGCACCCTTTTCATTCCTACCGAGACATAATAAAAAACTATAAACCATAAACTTCTTACAATTTCTGGAAACTGGCAAATGCAGGGCGCCCTGATTTTACAAGGATTCCTGGCCAGTGAATCACGGAGCTCGGAGGACTCATCTCTCTCACAGCAGATTATTAAACGAAAGAGGAAGCCATGGGGTACGGCGGAGGGCAACAAGGACAAAGGGAAAGAAGAGAAAGAGAAGAGAAGGAGAGGAGAGCATGTTTGCTATGACCTATTTGATGATTATCGTGATGGCAGAGGTTGTGGTGATAGGTGGCGGAGGGGTGTTGTCATGCTCTCTGTCACACTCGGCTGTGTCATACAAGCTGGATGGATGCCTCTGTCCACTGCAAGCTGCTAGAACGAGGAAGCATATGGGTGTATGAGAACCTCAGCCCACTTCATGAATATTTGATTCATATTTCCTGTGTGTGTATGTGCGTATGTGTGCGTGTGTGTGTGCGTGTGTGTGTGAGAGAGAGAGAAATAAATGGAGAGAATGGGAGGAAGGATATTTTTTCGCTCTCTCTCTCTCTCTCTCTTTCACTTGTCATTGCAAAAACTCACAAGGCTTACTTTGTGGCATTCTAATCATAATTGCCAATCCTGAATACAAATCTCTCAGCGCTAAACACATTGAGTGAAATTGAAATGACAAAACGAAGCTCATATAACACTGTAATCAAAGATACATTCAGGAGGGGGGGTTGGGGGTTGGGGGGGTGGGATAAAGATGAAGAAAGAAAAAGAAAAAAAAAAAAAAAAAAAGTTGAGAGTGTTCTTCCGCAACCAGTAAGAGATGAGGATCAGGGGCCAGTTATTAGCTCGGCCGGGAAACAAAGAGCCCCAGTGTTGGAGGGCAGCTTAACGCTGAACCAGTTACTGTACCTTTCAAAACTAATATGTAACCATATCTGTTTTAAAAGGACGATTCATATTACTGTGAATGCACGACAAAAGTTGTTCCCATCCCTGAGACCCAGGAAACTGGAATCCCACACACACACACACACACACACACACACACACACACACACACACACACACACACACAAACACACATTCAATTGCAGGCCTGGCCTTTTCTGGAAAGCATCCAATTCAAAAAGATGGCAGCATTACATTTTTTGCAGTGATGTAAAACATCTTCAGTTTTTTTTTTTTTTTGACAGGACAATGGTGCTTATTGTGCTTTATTGTTACTGTGGCAACTCCAAAGGTCAGCGTGGGTGTGGCCCGGGCAGACAAGGGCGGCACTGAATGAAAATTGGGTTATATGTGATCAACTAAGTTATTAATCAGATTAAAATGGATTCCCTCTGCCTGCTGTTTAACTAGGCAGGAGGAAGGAAAAAAAAAGGGGAATGAAATAAAGACAGAGAGAGAGAGAGAGAGAGAGAGAGAGGAGGGAAAGAGAGACAGAACAATAGGCCAGTGTTTACTCATGCAAGAGCAAAGAAAGTCATTGTTTCAGGGGCTGAAGTCACTGTCGCTAGATGAGTTTCGATAAGGACCAGCTCCGCGAAACATGTAACCAGTTTGTCTGAGAGCATGTGCCCTTGCCATGGATGCCCCCTAGCTTCATCCAGGTAACCTCTCTAATCCTGATTAAATCACTGTAATTAGAACAAGCGGTGTTCCTCCACCCCCGTATTTCCCTAATAAAACAATGCAAGCAGTTTAAATCCGGTCGCTGGGATTTGCAACGCAACAATGCAGTTTATATCCATCTCTGCCGAGGAATTAAGTGTATTTTCTAACTGGTAATGTTATAATGTTGCCGGCTTATTTGTCTCGATGCTCGCTATTCTTATTCTTATTCCCCCTGCGGTTTGTGTTCTCTCTCTCTCTCCCTCTCGCTCTCTCTCTTTTTTTTTTTTATTTTCCCGAGCGCAACTTTGTTTATCTGAGTCTTATTTATTTGTTTCTCTGCGCTTTTTTGATGTTTAAATCAAACATGTTTTTAGCGAGTGGTCGGGATCATCCTTCACTACAGGAAATAATGCAAGTTATTTGTCCTTAATTGCCACAGAGCTTTTCAAACACGCCAACTCGCTGCCTATGTGTCTATACCTGTGTATGTTTTTTTTGTTTTTATTAGTATCACTGCATGCATCCATTGATGTGGAATAACAGAGGAAATAAAAGTTGACATAGTTTTCTTTTTTTTTTTTTTTCTTCTCCCCACAACCCCCAGTTTCCCTCTCCCTCTGCCTCGCTCTCTGTTGTTTTTTATATATCTGTGTTCTTCCTTGAAGTTGCTGCGGCATTGTCTCATTATGTGTCGACTAGCTGTGTAAGTGTAGTTATTATGCCTGCGTGTCTTTGCCTGCCGGTACTGTCTGTCTCTCTCTCTCTCTCTCTCTCTCCATCTCTCTCTCTCTGTTGTCTCTCTCTGTCTCTCCCTCGGAGAATGAGGAGCTTTATGAGTACAACTCCTCTGAGGCGTCCTCTTCACATCTCCAGGGCGCCTGGGGAAGGGAACGTTGCATTCTTAAGAGGAGCAACTCAAACTGAACAAAGTCTACAGGAGTCAGGGAAGAAAAGAAACAAACAGCAAACTAACGAGATGGGAAGCAGAGATCATGTCAAATATATTGGGTTGGAAAGGCCAATTCATAACCTATTGTTTCATGTTTTGCAATATTGAATACGACGCACGCTAACGTGACTATAAGTGCACGGGGGGGGAGGGTATGCAGACTTGCATATATATTTAAAAGCACTTGCAAACATACACACACACACACACATATATATATAGCGTATGAGCGTGGTCTCCAGCTCCCTGTAACCTCCGAGCTCCCACGCTGTCTTCACTCCTGCTTCTACAGTAATGAATAGAATAATTGTCATGTAACTTTGCAATCATCCCGCATTCGTCTCCATTTCCTTATCAAGGGCAACTTGATACTGCCCTTCATTCACTGTACTTCACTTCCAGGAAACGTGATGTGGCCAATATCAACGGTGTTATTAGTGAAGATGGCTGAGAGAGGATCACGGGAAGAATATGAAGCCTTTTTCAAAAAGGGGCCTTTCAGCAGGCGCAGCAGTTGATATCTGGGGAATTAGCGAGGGGAAAATATTTTTAGAGCTATCACATCTGCCGAGGAGAAAAGAGAAGCAGAGAGGGAGAGAGAGAGAGAGAGAGAGGGAGAGAGAGAGAGAGAGGAGAGAGAGAGAGAGAGAGAGAGAGAGAGAGTGAGCAACAGGTACCTTCCTCAGGGCTTTTTGACAGCAGCTATTACACTTAATTGCTCTTTGAAAACTACACTATTTGCACTTTTGGGTGACAAGGTGATAATTCACCTCTGCACAAGTTAAAGTGGTAATATTGTTGCACATGTGAAACGGCGGCTCGCTTTCACCAAGCCTTCAGAGCTGTCATCTCTCGGCGCAGCGGAAGGCGCACAGTGAGAGCTGGGTATCACCAACAGTCGTCCTCTTCTTCTTCTTCTCAGTCGGAGACAGGCCTCCAGACGGCTTAATCACTGGAGAAGCCCCGTGCCCTCCAGCAACAAGGAGGAAAAAAAAGAAAAACCCGAGTGCGAGAAATAAAGAAAAAGGGAGGATCCCAGAGTGTGGGAAAGTGAAAACGCAGAGATCTGAGGAGGAGGAAGGAGAGGAGAGCTGCTGGACTCGCTTTGGTCTGAGCGGAAAGACATCAGTGGTTGAGCTTCAATGCACAAGTCAGTCAGATATTGGTCAAACTCTGGTTGAAGTTTTAATTAGGTTAAGCTGTTTACAAGAACCTTTGCAAACCTACAATTGAATCTGCTATGAATATACGACTGAGCAGACTGAGGCAGTGACACGACCACGAGGCTCCGACACCGACTCTGATCATGAGGGGCGTTTTGCAAGACAGCCAGAATTTCTGAAGAGATCATTTAGTCTTATTACAACTGAGGTCTCATTTTTTGAAATCTGGGATAATTTCTAAAAAAAGAAGTGAAACGGCACAGCCTGCACATTAATGCGAGAGGAACTAGAATTACGGCCTTGCAGTTGTACCCCTCCGCCAACCTGTTAAGTGAAGGAATTTAATAAAAAGGTATTGCGTGTATTTTGTCAAAATTAGTGCATGAATTTTTTCAAAAAATGTAATTATGTTTCGGGAGGTCACTGTGACCTCTGGCCACGGCTGTAGGCGTCGCAGAGGCAAAATGAAATGCAGCGTTGACCAGTTCAGCACACGCAGGAGTTTTGCGGCGACAGCTTTACTTGATCTGGTATGACCAATTCGCTGACGATAGCTGCTAGCAAACCTTCGACAGATATCGTTGTCAGTTTGCTGATTTAATGATTTTTCTCACTTTTTTAGCTTCTTGTAAACATGTTGTCACTTGTGGCCTCGAATGTTGGCTGCTCGGCAAAAGTCACACATGCTCGCTTTAAATAGACCTCCACTTTAGCCAAAGGTTCTTGGCACACTGTGAAATGATTACCCAGAATGCCTGTTGTTTGCAAGGATGCAAAGCATGTATACATACAGTGCTGTATATCCTCATTCCTGTTAATGTAGAGCTGTATTGTAGAAGTGTCTACATTGAACTCTGTCTTGTAGATTAGATCGTACACACCACCTGCTCCCCCCTGGGATTCTCAGGTGTCACCCTCCTGAACTTTCTGACCTACTTTTAAATGTACAGAATAATTACAGCGACGCAGGTAAACACAGGGGTGTCTGGGAGCAATAAATATCCCGGCCCTTTTCCACCTGTCAAAGCATTTTGTGCGAGTGCTTATAGGTGTGTGTGTTTGTGTGTGTGTGTGTGTGTGTGTTAGAGACAAGCAGCAACTGAATTCATGGTAATTAACCACCTGATGAGGACAGTATTATTGGCAATTACCACTTTCTGCATTATCACAACTTTTAGATGCGTGTGCGTTTGTGTGTCTGTCTCTGTGTGTGTGTGTGTGTGTGAGAGAGAGAGAGAGAGAGAGAGAGAAAGAGAGTGTGGAGCTTTTATCAGACAGTCAAAACAGAGATAAAGAGGATGTGTGTAATAAGTGATGGTCAGTGTCACTGACACTGTCGACTACTGAGGGTGAGCGATGTCTCATACAACTCAAGAACCGAGATCCAACCTCTTGTTTCAGCATAAAGGCCCGAAGTCTGAGTGTGACGTCCCAGCTGAGGTCTGTCTGTGTGCGTCTGCATTTTGCATGTGATCCTCATGTGTTATTGGGATTTTTTTATCAGGTGCTCCAGTTTCCACTCAAGGATTTACTCTACGTCTGCCCCATTCTTCATTCAACCTTTACATTTTTGCCATGTTGTGCATAAACAAAAAGAATTTTCAAGAATTTGAATGTAATTTACTTGCATTAAATTCTTAATATCACCAGTGGGAAGTAAAACATGAAATTAAGAACAATCAAATATATGAGTAAAAAGAATGTATCCACGTTTTGCCTTGTGATGAACACAAGCTCTGGTCTCTGTAATGTGTAATAATTGCGGTGAGTGATGTTGGTGTGTGTGTGCATGAACAGACACTGTCGGTTACTGTATCTGTTTTACACCAGCATATGTGCATCTAGCAGCATATGTGCGTGTGTGTGTCTGTCTGTCCTTGTGTGTGTGTGTGTGAGAAGCTTCATTTGTTATGCCTACCTTTCTTCCACTTAAACCAGAAAAAGTGAAAATTACACCAGTAATGCCAACTGTGATCCACTACATCTGCGCTTCACAGCGAGCCCACCAATCCCACCATATGTCTTTAATTATCATCATTGCTTTACAGAACCTGTTTCACACACACACCCACACATGCACACACACACACGCACACACTAGTCAGCCTTTTATTATAAGCATGTAAGCAGGCGTTTGAATGTTTGCCTGCGCCTCATGAGCACACAGATGTATAGATGTGTGTGTTTGTGTGCGTGTGTGTCTGTGTGTATGTGTGTGTGTGTGTGAGTACATTTCTTGCATATTGTTCTAATAAGACCTCAGTGTTCATGGTTCACACCCCTCACAGTGAAGGCAGGCTGGGATACATGCCCTCTGACAAAAGTAACTGATCACTAGTGAAACAACTAGTGCTGCATTTAAGATGAAATCACACACATGTACATGCACTTCTATCTTTGTGAGGACACTCACTGACAAAAAGGCATTCTCTAGCCCCTTAGCCTAAATCTTGACCCTCAAACAGCCTATGGCCAGAAGGGCCTCACTCTGTCAGGAAAATACTCGGTCCTCACTATGTAGCATTTATAAGTACACACACACACACACACACACACACACACACACACACACACACACACGCACACACACGCACACACACACACACACACACACACACACACACACACAAAATAAAATATATCTTCACTCAGTATCTATATTTTAAATGTGCAGAGTTCTACACTTCCTGCTTCCTGTCTGCAAATGGTGGCAAAGGTTAGTATGTGGGGCATTATCAGTTGTGATATCACCTTTTCAAGCTGCTGTATTAACTTTATTCTTGAGTTACATATTATTATACATTCCCTCGAAGGCCTTTCAGCAACAACCAGAGAAGTGGTGTAAACTGTGTGTTTCCAGTCAGAGATGTTGAGTGCACTGTACACACATTCTTTTTTAAATCAAAAAAAGGCTTCTAACTGAATTGTATTCTAGTTCACTGAAGACATGACATTTCTGATAGATCACTCCCTGTAGAGTTTGTGGGATGTTGTTGCAAAAGAGTCAGAATAAAAGTCAGAGATGGAAGAGTTAGTTAGCAAAAGGATGAATTACAGCGCCTTCAAAATAAAGCCCAACTTCAATTAAATTATTGATTTAAACTGACAGTTTTACACATTTAAACAATTCAGACTTTGTGTTGTAATGTGTCTTTTTGGCGCACAAAAACTGAACACATGGTTTTCATTTCAAATCGGTGATTAATATTGTTAAAACTGCACTTAAACCTCATTTAATGTTAAAATTAGCCCAATTTCAGTCAGTCAAAGAGACTCCATTTCTACTATTGCTGCATTACCGTGCTCCTTGCTGTTATTTGGTGACACAGAGGCACCGCTGTACTGTATGTGTTTATCCTCTCAAGTCTACAGAAATAGACTCTTTTTAGTGTCATCTAATGTGAGTACGGGAGGTGACGCTCTTAGAGAGTTTTTATCAGCGGCAACAAACATCGACAAACAACAGCACGTTTGAGGAGAACTATAGAGCTCCACGCGAGAGTACTTGTAAATTGGGAGTGATGGGTATAATTGATGAGAGAATATACAACCCCCCCACCTCCCCTCTCCTACCCACTAACTCTCTGTTTATGTAGCCTACTTCTCAAATTGCAAGAGGTGCTCAGCTTCCTCAACATTGCTCATCCAAGTCCTACAGTTCTATCAGCCCCCCCCCCCCCCCCCCCCAGCTTGTCAATCCCCGACCATCTGAAGTTCCGGTTGACATCAAATATATTAAATGAATGAGGGGTTCGAGGTAATGTAAGTAACACGATGTGCGGAGCAATGTTCGCAAGCAGTCGTGGCATGTATAGCACTGTTTGAATAATGTAATACTTCATGTTTGATAATGCATGGCTATAGATAGGTCTCCACTGCAGCCAAGTATTGATTGTGTTAAGCACATCTACAGTACAGCAAATGGTGTGGGGTTCATATCAATCTTTACACAGCACATTGTACCTCTGTAACCAGATACCTTGTCTGATTACAGAGACCTCAGGGCCACTGCTGCTGTTAATGACATTTATTGATAAATCCTCAGCCAATTTAGGGAGGTGTGGCTTAAAACTACAGATGTGTGAACGTGTGTGTGTGTGTGTATTTGTAATATGTCAAATTGTGGGCAGATTCATGTGCATTGCACCCCTTTTTTTTTTTTCTCCCCCCCCACCCCCACCCCCCTCCTATGGGCATACAAATGAAGAGACGGCCACTCCAGACGTGCAGTGCGTGCCCTACAACAAGTCCCATAGATTCAGAGGAGAATTTCGATATTAATGATTTATGCTGTATTTGCATACAAACCTAATGCAAACCCACTCCAGATAATCACATTTTGCCAGGTCTGAATTGAGTTTTGCGGACGTCTTTGCTGCCCCCACCTTCTCCACCCGCCAAATAACATTGGAATGTGTGGCTCTTGCTCTTCGTGCTGCGGGTGACCCCCAAGCACAAGTGCATTTTACTGTGGAACAAGTGTGTTTTTTTTTCATCCAATGTGTTATGTGTGGCAGCACTGGCAGCAGCGACAGTAGTAACAATGGTATCAGTGATAACAATACCATTGGTAGCTAATGGTAGAAGCAAATCTATCCAACTACTGAAATTCAATTTTTGTGTTTTGAGATACAAAAATACTTCTACTTCTATATAACACATTTATTTGGCCACAGGTGTCATATAAAATAAATAATCCACAGAACGCCATGTCCTTAAAGTAGCTCCACCTGGGCTATTAACAATCATTATATATAATATTATAACATACATCACAGACAGGAAGCATTCTAAATACAGTTTGCTATTAATTATCACATAGTTTGCGTACTTTTTTTTTTTTTTTTTTACTGGTAATTACAATTAAGTAGAAGTAGCACTTAGTACTTATGCCAAGGTTTCCCACCGCACTGAAGCTTTAATGATGTTCCTCACTTGTAAGTTTTCTTGGATAAAAGCATCTGTCAAATTAGTTAATGTAATGGAGTATTTTTACTTTGTGGTATTTATTCTTTTATTTAAATAAAAGATCAAAAACTTCTTCCACCACTTAGTAACAGTCTAAATAGTAAGAGAGGTAGTATTAGTTGTAGCAGTAAGAATAGCAGATTGCGTAGTATCAGTAGCAGCTGCAGTCGCATCAAGAACAGTATAAGTAGTGATACCAATTGCAGTAATAGCGTTTGTAGCAACAGCAGAAGTAGAGCTGTTTTTGTAGTAATGATAGTAATTATAACAGCAGTACTTGTGGCTGCAGTGGAGAGACTGTAATAGCAGTGATCATCATATCAGTCCTATTAATTCTTGCTATGGGTTTACATGGGGGGCTACAGCACGCAGTTCATCAGAGGGTTCACAGGTAAAAACTGACAGATAAATATACATTAATATTCAGACTCGAGCCTCCAGTTCATTAAGCGTGTGGTAAGAGTTACCCATCATACTACTCTGGGATCTACCTTTCAAAGTATCATTCAGTGAATTCAGCTTGTTCTTCACTAAAAAGATATGGATACATAAAGCTTTAAACATAAGATACAGTGTTGTATTATCTGGTACATACTGTATATCACTGTAACAGAACACACAGGGCAAGTCACACAAGGTCACACTAAGTGCTCCAACTCACATCTCGATTTTACTTGTGTTTCCTGTAATCTTTATATTTCTATGCTACCTTCAGAGCCATCTGAAACGATAAATATCTATTGCAAGGAAGTTGTATGTATAATAAGTTGTTGGTATTTCTAATTATCATGACTGACTGACTGAAACTAGGACAAAGTAACATGTAAGAAAGGCTTTTGTTCCATAGACAAAGGGAAATACTGTATAAACATCAAGCATTCCTAGTTGTGAAAGGATCTGCCCACGTTACGTAGCTTGATTTCACAAGTAGGAGCATTCTCACACAAAACCATATCTTTATTAAAAGAAATATATGCATATATATTTATACATCAATGTTTTATCGTTAAAATAGCCTAACGATGTCAAGATATGCAGAGAGCCCGGCTCCATTGCAGCGAGTAATATTGTGTTAGACGGAAAGGTCAGATGAACACATGTAGCTGCATTTCTTCATTATCAGAGGGGTCACTATTGTTATGGGTTAATGCATCTTTTACTGTATCTTTATGAAGCCGTGCCTGTAAACATGAGCTCTGCCTTGCATAAGGAAAATGCTGCATTATATTTTTATCCACACGAAAGAAAATATTTATGATTGTGAATCGCATTTGGCCGTACTGAAGTTAACACTGAGAAAAAAAAAAAAAGATCTACAATATAGTGTCTCTGGAACTTAACTCATGAGTTACCTGAGGTCCCCCCCCAAAAAAACAACCTTGAGGGTTTTTCTGAAATATTTGACGTCCATTCAAACCTTTGTTACTCAGCCTCTGAAGCAGATGGAAACATGAAATAAAAACCATTTAAGAGCTTCAACCGTTGACTTGTTGACTTGTAAATCATTGGCTTTGCCTTGGACATTATATATGGCTGGAAAAACATGCACATTTGTCAACATTCTCAGTTCAGTTTAACTTTCTTTTCTTTTTTTTTTTAAATGTTGATGATTAGGTTAAAGGGTGATTATTAATAAAAGCCGAGGGTTCAAGGTCTCAAGGGGTTTTCATTTCATGTTTGTATCTATCTGTTTCAGAGGCTGAGAAATAAAGGTTTCAGGCGAATCTTTACCTCTAGCTAGTGGTGATACTGGCTTGCAGATCCTCCTCCTCCTCCGACATGTCTGTCACCCTCAGCCTTGGCTAGCTGGTTAGCAGCTTAGCAGGTTAAAGTCAGTATTTGAATCTTCTAAGTTGTTGTTTTTCTTGTTTTCATTCAGGCAACTGCTGTAATCTGCTTCAATATCAGTCCCCTCGCTCAGATCGTGAGCCAACTTTAACTTTAAAAACTTTTTTTGCAGCTAAAACCGCTGATAAAACAAACAAAATACATCTCCCATAATGGATTTCTCCTTTCTGACACAAAATTCAGCAAATCACAAACCATTTCATCAGTCACATGTCTTAAAAAACAATGTAATCATATACTATGTGTGTTCATCTTATCCAGTCTTAATGGGAGAAACACGCGTACGCCGCTTCCGGTCTTAATGGGTTAATGAATGTAAAAAAGACACCTTTTTTTGTACATTTTTAAATGATTATTATTTGCTGGTTTGAATTAACAATGGACAATTTCCAACTAATTCAAACGTCTCAATTTCCAGTTTGAAGGAGCTGTCACAGATCGGACCTCAGCCTCTGTCTATGTAGTGTCTATAAAGTCATTGTTTGAAAGCTCAAAACCAACTTTGGGTTTTTACTTTCTTTCTATAGAGACACTTCAGCAACAAGCCCTAAACAGCAAAAGAGCATTGTAAAAAAAAAAAAAAAAAAGAAAAGAAGAAAAAGGACTTCCTTCTTCAGTCTCAAGGAGCAGCTATAACCTTAGCAGAATCATGAAAGTTGACAGTTCATTTTTCACAGGGTCATAGATCGACGAGTCTTATAAAGTAATGGGCTTTTGGGAGCCAGTTTTATGAGAGCTAAGATAGTTAAGAGACATGTGGAGGAGATGGCATGGGGAGCTGAGGTCCTGCTCTGACTCATCCAGGGTTATTCCCTGCATGCTGTGGGGTGGGAGGGAGGCGCTGCACTCCCAGTAATATAAACGCGTAATAAAGATTAATCTGTTGCTAGTCGCCAGGCTGATAGCTTCTAAACTTGCTTGAAATAAGGCTAAAATCACTTCAGAGCCAATCTCGAGACCTTTAGTGAGTGTCTGAGATTCCTATGTGGGTGTCAGGGAAAAAAAAAATGTATATATGTTTGCCTTGTGTGTTTAGTGTTTAGTGTTTTAGTGTGTATGCAGTGCAGGGAAAACTCAATTTGTGTTTCAACACATGTGCATTCATGACTCTTTTATGCGTGTAGTTCTTCTTCTGGTATAGGTGAATATATGTGTGTGTGTGTGAGAGCTTTATAGGAGTTACAGTGACCGTACTGTTTGAGCACACTTACCAGGTGCATCTGGCCTCTTCATGCCCCCCGTGGGTGCTCCTCCTGTGCCGCCTCCCAGGCCGTTGAATGCGGGGATGTTGTCGTTGCTGTAGGCTCTGAGGACAGACAGCATGTTCATCTGCTGCTCTAGGTGGGTCTGCTGCTCGGCCTTCAACAGTCCTGGAGGACCTCCGGGAGACAGGAGGCCCAGGCCCTGCTGCCACTGCTTCTCCAGCGGCAGAGCTTGGTTCTGGGCTTGGGGAACCAGAGACAGTGGTGCCATGGTAGAGGAAGATGCTACCAAACCGGCGCCACTCCTTGGGGGCAAGGAGGAGTCATCTTGGAGGTGTTTGGGGTGGTTCTGGAGGTGGTCTGAAGCTGGACTTCCGTCTTCCTCTCTCTCCATGTCCATTTGCCCATCCTCATCTCTGTCCTCCTCCTCTTCAGCCACTCCTCCCTCCTCTTCCTCTTCATCAGAGTGATTCTGTTGCTGCTGTCTCTTGGGGGTGGTTGAGGGGGTCTCATTGGCGCTGTGCACCCCAGCCTTTACAACCTCGTCATCTGATCCTGCCTGGTCCTCTTCAGCATCACCACGGGAGCCCCTTTCACCAATCTGGTCTTCCCCGGCTGAAGCTCCTCCTCCAAAGGCCTGGCTAGGTAGGTCAAGACCCTGCTCTGCTGGGGCGATATACCCCTGAAGGCCCTGGTTGGCCCTCGGTGATCCATCATACAAGCCACCAAACCGTCTGTAGAAGTCACTCTGGAAGGGATTGTAGGGCTGGTCCATGTGGTTGTTCCAGCCTCCCTGGCCTTTCTCTCCATCCCTGTCTCCATCTTTGTCAAGGGCCACACTGGAGGTCTTGGTGTTGGAGGAGTGGATGGTGGAGGTGGTCGGAGAGGTCTCTCCATGAAGCTCCTTGCCTGTATCAGACCGCTGTAGCTGGGCCTTACCCAGGTGGTTGGCCTGGAGGTGCAGAGCCATGAGCTCCAATGAGGAGGTGGAGAAGGAGCAGAAGAGGCAGCCGTGCCACGCCACGTTATCGTGGATAGTGACGGAGGAGCCGGGAAGAGATCCGGATGCAGACTCAGGCCGGACCGACACAGACAGGTCAAGTGGTTCGTACTGGGACCCAGGTTTTCCAGGCTCTGAATTGGGTTTGGCTTCAGCCTTCTCCTCTCTGTCCTGGTCAACCGAGATGGCCCGCTTGGCTTTGGGCTCACCGTTGTCGTGGTAGAGCTGGGCCTGGAGTTGGACTGGACTCTGGTTGTCCTTCATGTCTTTCTTCATGGAGCTGAGGACGAAGTTGTCCATGAAGGCCTGAAGAGAACCTTGAAAGTGGACTCCGTTTCCCATCATGCTTTGGTAAGCCCTGCTTAGGTCGGAGAAGCTAGCGGGACCTTCTGTCGCGGTTGGGACATGGGAGGAAGGGCCATCGGCTGTTTTCATGTTCTCGGCTGAGGAGGCGGAGTCAAAACGGCGGTCTCCGCGCTCACGATCTCGGTCATGCGGCGACATGATGCCGGCCGACGCCCACTGATGTGGCAGCAGTGGACCTGCCCTGAAGTCCAGGTTGGGAGGCATTCCCTTGAAAACATTACGGAGGACATCTGGTCGGGCAAAGATACCGCCGCCACTGGCTGTCTTCCCATGATCCTCTTTGTGGTCAGAGGAAGCGGTGTGGCCAGAGGATGGGCCTGAGGTGGTGGAGCCATTTTGACGCTCGCGGTGGTGGCGCTCCAGGTGGTACTTCAAACTGGCAGACTGGGTGCCGGCATAGTCACAATGAGGGCACCGGTAGGGTTTCTCTCCTGAGAGGTCAAGAAAGAGACAGAGAAACAGAAAAGGGAAAGGCAGGGAAAACAGTGAATAATTAACCTGATTATTAGATTGACTGGATATCAAAATCTATTTATTGGAGCAGGGAATGTGGACCCTAGGGTCATGTAACCTCCCTGAACAAAGAAAATTAGGTCAAATGAGTTGAGCTCACAAAAAAGATATGCATTTCATTAAGTACTGTAAAAAAGAGGATATTTTTGCAACTGCCTCACTTTCAGTTGGCATCCAAACACATGTGATTTCTAACTCCTCAAAAAATGACGAGGGAATAATGTCAAAAAAAAATGTCAAATAGCAATTTAAGAAGAAAAAATAAATAAAGCACAGAATGAAATAAACTGCAAAAACAAAATGATAATGAACAAGATCCCATGTCTTTTCTCTTCCACAGTCATCAGTTCTGCACCCCTTGATGTGTGTGTGTGTGTGTGTCTCTCACTGCATGTGTATTGGGATGTGGGTGTGGGTGTGTAGGCATCTGAATATGGGTCGATCCGGCTTGATCCAGCAAGCCAGCCATCACCGAGTGAGCCATCACTCACATCAGCACAATAAAAAACATTTCACCATATGGCGCTTTCAGTCCACTATAAGAGATAATATTTTTTCAACTGACAACAAAACTGTCTCGATGCTATCTGCGCGCACACGAGCAAGGGCGGGGGCGGAGGTTGTGGCTAGGTTTCTGTTTGTGTGTTTGTGTATGTGTGTGTGTGTGTGTTTGTGTTTGTGTGTGTGTGTGTGTGTGTGTGTGTGTGTGTATGGGGTCATCCTGCCTCTGTTGTGGCCTTGTTTACTGTCAGGCCCTGACGATGAGAATGCAATTTCTCAGATATTCCCTATTTGCAGTTTATCTCAAGAAGCATAAATCAGCCACGGCACAAGATCTCCCCAACCACTGCCACACGCTGCAACACAAATATGGATGATACACTACAATGCAAAAATAAGTTGATGAGTATTTAAAAAAAAAAAGAAAAAAAAAAAAAAGAGGAAATGTGCAGGCAACATATGTGAACCACATGCTTGCAGTTGCAGTGAAGCCTTATGATAAAGAACAATATGATTCACCACAGGATACACAGATCAAAGTGATTTATATTATGGTAAAAGAGGGGTGAATCTGTTGTGTAACATTTACATATATTTATTTATGGTGCTCACACATATTCATGAATATTCTTGATAATGGTATAACACCAGCATTATTCTGCCAGAAGTGGATCTTCCATTGCAATGATACTTATGTTGAAATAGAACACATCCTGCTAGCAATTATAATAGGCTTGGAGTCTGAGCCAGCTTTGGATTCATTAAACAATGAACAGAGAGGCGAAAAATGCTAAGCTTGATTTTTTTTTTTAATTAATTTATTTATTTTTTTAATGTATACACATAAAAAGTTCCCAGAGTGGAATTTCTGTTAGAGGGATAACAGTAACAGAACAGAGAGAGGAAAAAGAAATAAAAAAGGAATGGTAGTGGTGTTTTGTGTGTATGCACATTTCTATATATATATATATATACACAGTATAGGGTCTTAAAATGTTTAGATTATACACATGGAAACCATTTTATAAAAGGAAAAAAATGCATTGTTACGCAAGGCTGGCTTGAATGATTTAAGTCGGGCTGTGTAGTAAATCATGGATATAATTAGCAAATGGCATACTGCTCAAGTAATTTATCATTATTTAGAGGGCACCATTCCAGAAAAAGACTCTGCGATCTGCGGACCTACTGCAGAGTTCTCAAATAAAGGGCCACAAACACCAACTCAATACAATATTGATACAGGCGAGGAAAGAAAAGGAGGGTATACAAAAGAAAATTGAAGGTGGAAATGCTGAGGAGAGGAGGGACAAAGAATGAGGGAGACAAAAAAAAAAAAAAAAGAAGGAGCATGCAGAGAGACAGATAGCCCTGACTATAGATAGAAAGACAGTGATTTGATATCTTTTCTCTTACACTAGAGTGGCTATAAAACATAGAGTATATTTAAAATAAACCATACGAGATGAGCTTTTAACCCAATAAGTGCTTCTCCTGTGAGCTGCCGAACAGAGGCTCAGTGCTGATTTAATAAGGAAACGTCCCTGATGCAAATGATCATTCTCAATTCCTCTAACTGGACAAAATGATATTCTAGGAGCCAAATTAGACAGAAATTAGACTGATCTGATCTTTTCCTTTTTTTCCTCCTCCTGTTTTTTTTTTCTTTCCTTATAAAAGGTTGTTAATGTTCATGAGAGGAAAATAAAGATTAATGTGGCATATAGATATCTGAAATGAGAATGAAAATCACAGATTGTACGTTTGACACTCCCCTTTGATGTTTACAGAGGAAGGTAAACTGAAAATAAACACACGCGCCCTCAGAGAGCGATCGGTTTGTTCCGATTTTCTATTAAAATTAAGAATTTAAATATATCTGGAGTGAGTCAGACAGACGACAAGTGAATCGCTGCATTTACTTCTGTTTACGTACGTGTGTGTGAGTGTGTGTGTGTGTGTGTGTGTGCGTGCGTGCGTCTGCACCATGTGGAATGTGTGCGAACACATGTTTATGCATGTGTGTCGGGCCTGAGCCTGTGTGTATGTATGTGTGTGTGTTTGTGTCTTACAGGGCCATTTGGACTGGCTAAGACATCTGCTCCATCATACGTCAGGGGCCTGGTGTGACATCTGGGGAATATACTGTATCCTGCCTTGCAACATTACACACAATTTACTGCTAAAGGTCATTATGTACCCGTTAATCCACTTTTAATTGATATCAGCGCAAACAGCACAACCTCCCAGCCACATGACAGATCACTGCCACCACAAAACCAGGAAATTGCTGTTTGGGAGTTAAAAATAGATTGATAAACTTTCCTTTTTTATTTATTTTTTGCTCTTGTCCTTCTTCACTTTTTTGTTGCACTTTGGACATTTTACTCTTGACAAAGGTGAATGATAGATGCACCAATATAGCTGTCTTAGCTTTGACTTTAAAAACTGGAGCTCATAAACATCTACATGAAACCTTTGTGGCTATAAATTATCATTCTCCTGATTGCTGTACTGGGATCTGCTCCCTCCACAGTGTGTCTGCACTTCATGTTGCATGTACTTATTTCCTCTGGCTGTGTGTGTAAAGTGTGACAGCACCATAGATACAAGTAAAGAGAAATACCCCCCGAAACCTGTACAGAGGGGCAATTAAAGTGGCTTAGATAGATATAGCACACCGGAGGATGAATTTCCTTTTGCCAGAAGGATGGAAAAGAAAAACAAGTGGGATGTTTGACAGACTTAATAATGGATAGAAGCTGTTTTAGGAATATCTGCTTAAGTTAGTGGCTACTAGTGGATTGCGACATGCCTTAATACTGTTTGACAACATATAGATGCATAGTGTACCCAATGGCAAATATGATGCATTTAAGGATAATGCTGACATGCCTGACTATTTTTCTTATGCTCAATAAACTAAAATATACAGTTCCTTGAAATAAAGTTAGCTCCCAAAGTAGCTGTAGTTTTGGGCACATGTCACTCCAACAGCAGTAAATAGTACATGTATTTGGGACTATTTTTAGCAATGGATTAATACACATTTTGGTGCTTTAGTGTGCATTTCCAGCACCAGGGTAGTGTAATGTGGGACTGAGTCAAAATGTTATATCACCCAATGCAACAGCATCTCATTGGTGTTGCCTTTAATCGCTTTTGGACAATAGATCCTGTATAGAAATATGCACCAGGTGGCAAATATATTAAATTTGTGCCGTTGTATTGAAGATAATGTATGTTAGAGATTGGAAATGGAGGAAGAAAAAAAGGAAGCAGTAAGAAAAAAAAAGAAATATATTAGGAAGGAGATACTGAAAGAATTAGGAGTGAAGGGAGGAAGGAGGAGGCAAAGGAGTGAGAGGGATGGAGTGGGAGATCACAGGTCCCTCTTGATTCATCCTGATTACAAGGTTAGGTTAAGGTTAAGTGACATGGGCAAGTCCTGGCTCTCCTCTTTCTCTTTCCCCCTCTCTTTGTCTCACCCTCTCATCGTTTAAAGGTGAGCAGGGACTCTTATTGGTTATGCAGCCCTGCCTGAAGTTATGTGTGGCTATTGTCAAGAGCGAGGACCTTTTTATTTTTTACACACAGCTGCTTACTGCTAAATAGTGCCTTGTCCAGAAGGGGACAATCTGGGCCTCTAATTGCTGTCACTGAAGCCTAGATTCATTATGTGACTTTCCCATTAAAATGTGAGCATTAATTTGTATAATGAAATATCACCCTCTGCAGTGTGTTCATTAGCTGTGGCCCCACACTGTAGCGCCACAGCAGCACAATGTTAGCTACCTAGAAAACTGTGGTTAATTTTGCTAATGGATATTTTCCCACTCACTGTTCAAGAGGAAATTAATACTGTAACATTAGCTCTTTAACTTTTGGAGAAATTTAAATTCACTTCATTCCTTTCAAGCTGGTGTTAGTCGCTCATTAATCTCTGCGTTGCGTTGCACAATGCTGCCTCGACCGGCTTGCTAGGCAATTCCATTGTGTCACTCACATTGCATTAGGATGAAGGGGAGCTCGGCTGTCATCTGTGAATTTCTCTGCATTGTCACCAGAGCACAGAGAGGATCTTTAGCTGCTGTAAAAGTCATCTCGTGGATGTAATCAGGATGTCACAGTGGAGCTGCTATGATTAGGTTATAGGAATGATTTAAAGGCCACATATTGGGGATGCATCAAGCTGTTTTTCTCTCCGTGCGTAGAGGACTATGCTAAACCTGTGCTTAGATAGGCTCACATCCAAAGATACATTCCTTTCCAAAAGACAACATCCTTTCTAACCTTTCTTGCTCTTGCTCCTGGATGCAGAGGGCTCCTTTTTTATTCCATTGTATTTTCGAGATATGAATGGATAAATGTAGAATATACTGTGTGGATGAAATTAGATGGACCTACTTGTCTGTGTGTGTTTTGCCAAATGAATTAACGCCAGGCCCGGGCTGAGGTCTCTGCTTTCTCCATGATAAAATATGGCCCTCATGGGTATCCTTACTGTACTACTCAAAGCAGACATAACTCAGCTCTCTCACCACCAGATAACAGATGCTTCCCGAAAACCACCACCGTCTCTATCGCAGCCTGGCTGTGACCTGGTTGTACTATTTAACATAAGGATCTTAATTATTTGAGTATACACCAGATGTAGCATGCTACAATATAAAGCGTTTCCTCTAATTCCTTTCCAGATCTGAGGTACAGTATGTGTGTCTTATTAAGGAGAGCAAAAGGGGGTTACAGTGCTGGTGGTCTCTCATTCTGCCTTTTAAGTGCATGGAAAAGGAAGAAGAAAAAAAAAAGAAGCAAAGGAGACAGAGAAGGAGAATAAAAAGAAAAGCAAGCTTTGATTCTTCTCAGCTGTAAGGGATTTCCATTTCCAGTTGTGAGCGTTTTAGCCTCGGCGTCCCTGCTGGCACCCAAGGATTATTTCATAGTGAAGTGTAGAAACTAACAAAAAGGTCAGGACGGTCAAACTCAAGCTTTTCAAGAACATCTTGAGGAACTGAGGGGTAAATGTTTGACAGAAGAGGAAATTTCTGCAAGTCATGTTTTTTTTTTTTATTAGTGTTCTCATGACTGTGTTGGGTCCATTGACAAAATTCTATTATATTGTCAGGAAAGCATACTTTTATGCCTCTTTTCCTTAACAGACCTTAACATTACTCACTACCCCTTTGTTAAAGCATTTACATCTAGGTTACAGGTATTAAGCTGCACTCCTGTCCAGGTGATCCAGGTAATCTGTAGGTATTATGTTAATTCCTTGTTCAAGGAGGCTTTTACTGGACAAATGGTGGTTACTACCCTACAAGAAGCAGTGTGTCTTCTAACCATGATCTTTACTCAACTTTATAGGAGCTATTTGTAAGTTTTACTATTGCTACATAGCTAACATTAGCATTAACAGCTGTTTACTTACCAGTCTAGAAGAAAAGTTGTGAGTTAAGCATCAAACTTTACTCCTTTACTCTTCAGCGGTGGAAAGCCAATCTTAACTTTTGTCTCTATCACATCTTTTTCTTCTACTAAAATTAGCACACTAAACAGCTAGCCGCGGCCTGCACACGGCAACTCATCGTAACCTCCAATCTGCCCTGAAGATGTAGCGCTGCCAAGAGGGCGTATTATAGCATCTTGTCTTGTAGGTGCAACGATGGCCGAAGCTCTTGTGCAACAATGACCACCACCCGCTCCTGGCAAGTTACAAATAGCCCCTTTAACCTTATATGAGCTATGTGTAAGTTTTGCTATCGCTACATAGCCAGCGTTAGCATTAACAGCTGTTTACTTAAGAGTCTTGCAGAGAGCTTCATCCATCATGTTTACAATACAAGAAGTTATAATATGTCCTCTGAGCAGTGCTAGAGCAGCATGGACACGACAGAGACTCGATATCGGAAAGTGACAAGAAGGGCTGACTGGTCTGGAGCTAGCTGGTTAGCGTGCTAACTTCAGCTTCCACTGCTGGAGACAGCTTTTGGCGAGTAAAGGAATGAAGTTTGTTGCTGAACTTGCAATGTTTCCTCTAGACTGGTAAATAAACAGCTGTTAATGCGAATGTTAGCTATGTAGCAACAGTAAATAACTCATTTAACCATAGTGTAATAGATATTGGCAAAAGGAAGGATTTGAAAAGCATTAGCATTAGTAACTGTTCTTCACTTCTTTAACAGCAAAGCGTCTTAATATCACAATTCACTCTTTCCAGTTTGGAAACAATGACTCTCTGCGGGAAAAACTTAGAGGTGAGGAATCACCTTATGAGGCCCACCAGCTAGAAGCAGGTGTCCTTGTAAAGTTGTCCTCTGTGTTGTCTAATTGTGACTTTAACCTGGATAGTCAGTGGGGCGTTTGTACCTTGCAGAGGGTTAGAACCCTGGCTACTGTCCACAGTCCACATCATTACTCTGACTGCTGCCTTAACCTCCAAGCAACGACCAACATGCAGGTTCATCACAGAACTGCCTGAGCCTGGGCTGGTAGGATGTATGGGCCAGAGAGTACACAGCTCAGAGGGTTTGGACGCGTGACTGAAAAATAAAACTAAATCTATTAGGCACATCATCTCACGCGTATCCCTAAACTGTGGACAGGCCAGCTTTGTTTTGGCTTGAAAGTTATTCAGAGTTAGCGAGTGTGAAATTGCCCTCTGAGTGATGTCATCGGAGGACACTGAACCCTTGTTGTGTTAATTAGAGCTCAATGAAATGATGAGTATGAAAAAAACAGACTAACAATGGCCTTAAACCTCAGTGAGGGACACTGTTGGGAAACGTGTGTTCCTTCTTAGGAATAGTTTGATGTAGTTGTCTTTATGTCAATTTGAAGAAAAATGCATGAAAATCTAAATCTGATAAGAATGCACAGAAAATATCACTATGATTACATCTCATTGACTACTGATCAGGACGTGTGATTTGGAAAACCATAACCATTCGTGCACTTTATTCTTTGTTTCTTTCTTACTCTTGCATTAAAATAAATCCTGTTTAAAGGTTTCCCAGGACAACTAATGCAGTATTCATCAATTACAATATTAATATGCGATCAATCAATCTGCATCATATCCATCATATCAGTGGCAGATTTTGACTCCAATATCTGATTAGGCCAATATTCATAAACCAATATGTCAGTCTAACCCCAGAAGGAATGTCAGTACAAGTAGTAAAGTAAATTTTGCATGAAGTACAATAAATGTTTAATTGCTGGAGAAATGCACTCTGAGCCTGGACTTGGCTGGGGGGGGGGGGTGATATCCTTGGACGTTTACTGACCTGTATGTATCCGCAGATGAACTTTGAGATGATGAGAGGTGCGGAAGGACTTGCCACAGTAGGGGCAATCCTTGGAGGATGAGCCCATGCTCCGCTCGCGATGCTGGGACAGAGGCGGCTGAATGCTCCCCGCTGCCTTTCCCAAGTCCTCCCCAACATCTGGAGCGCACACAGAGACAGCACAAGGAGGGAGAGACAAATTGAAGGTGTGTTGAGTGCCACTTCAAACCGCCCCTCCACACATCACAACACAACACGTTTTTTTTTTTTTTTTTTCTTCCTTTCTCCTCTGTCTGTCTCTCATTGTCCCTCGTTTCCCTTGCTCAAATGTGCGAACGCTACACAAAGTCAAACACATCAAACAGGTTCACGGGCCGCGCTATTTTCCTCGCTGACAGAACGCTGACAGTTCATAAGCTTTTCAGTTTCTTTAGAAACACCATAGTCCTGAGATACCCCCCCATCCCCCCCCACCCCTCCCTCCCTCCCTCTTCAACTCAAACACACCCTCCCTCAACACCGCCACCTGCACCACCACCGCCTCTCCTTTTCTCCTCCTGTTTTTCTTTTTTTATCCTTTGCTATCATCATCATTCCTATTAAGCATATGCTAGATTGCAGTGAAAATTAACAATACAAAATAAGACAGAAAGAAAGAGAGAAGAAAAAAAGCGAGAGATAAATTGGGCTATGTCAGCATCGCTGGATCTCCTCGCATCTCTTCCTGCGACCTGATTTTGACAGGTAGTTGTCAGAGATATGATAGGGTGATAACGGTTTTGACCCCGCCCTCTGCCACTTCCTCCGCCGCTCACCAAAAAACGATGATGCGTAGTTTAGTACGAAGGCACTCTGTTATCAACACAATCACCTTTCTGAATATGAGTCTAGAAGATGAGTGGCAACAACCTGGGAATGTGTTGACAGCAGCATAATCTGAGGTGAGGGTGTCATCATCAGATTGTGCACACTGGCCTTGTTGTACTAAAGGTTAAGAGCCTGTGATGTGCTGACAGTCGGTGAGTTTAAAGCCTTGAGCAACACAGTTAAGTTAAAAAAGAAACAAAAAGAAGTACATAACAGATTGTTTGATATATCTTGTATCCTGAAGCTGTTAAATTAAAAATATCTAGTTCAAATAGCATTTGATGGATGTCACTGTGCAGGAGGTTCATCATCAACTCACACCGTGCAGAACTGTCAAGACAGATTTACGGATTTCACAGCAAAGTATAAATTCATATTAAAATATTTTTTCTTTTATTTTTAAAAGGTCACATATTTTTCACTTTTTCTGTTTTATTTGAAATTTTGATGTCCACAAGAATATAGATTTAATTACCAAAAATGCACTTAGCCTCCCTTCTGATTGACTGATGATTTTAGCACACAGAGAAACCAAATCTTAAAAGGCTGGATGGTGATCCATGTGGTCCATGATGGAAGGGTTTTGGGCATGACTGAGAGCAGTGACTGCTTTGTTGTGACATCACAAATTTACAGAAGTCCTGATGGCTGGTTTTAAGGCTAAGTTTCTGAACACATGCTGTGTGCATTTCTATGTGGACTGAGCACTTTGATACTTTCACAGTATTAATATAGAACCTAGACCTCCTTTATAATCAGACAGCACATGGACATCTACCTTTAGAATATATGAGACCTTTAAATATTTGTGCTTTCTTCTTTTTTTCTTTCCTTTTTTGCTGCAGGCTGCCATGTCAATATCAACATTTATTCACGTGAAATATGCACTGGTTGGTAAAGGAACCGGCCAGTGTGAGAAGTGATGAACTTTTCAGAGCACACAAAGAAATGTACAGACAAAACCAAATCTGTCAGAGCTGTGGCTATATTTTCATCATAAACACAACAAACAGAGTCTGTGGCCTGTACGGTAAAAAAATAAAAATAAAACAAAATTACTTAGCTTTCGGTATGTGCATGACCCAAATAAGCACAAATACAGTTAAAAAATGTTATTTATTTTCCAATCTGGCACATGATTTTATATGTGTGTAGAGAGGAGGGGAGGGGGAAGACGCGAAGAAAGAAAGAGAATCAAAATCGAGCAACCCACTTAGGCAACCATGCCACACAATAAGGAACATTTTTTAACAGTAGCCTAATCTTTTCTCTTTTCTGTCGCTCCCCACCCCATTCCACCCCTCCTCTGTCGGGGGAGTCAAATAAGGTTTACAGAATGGAAAGACCCAAGTCAGCAAGTCGCCGGCCCCCCCCACACCCCCCACCCCCCCACCCCTCCGCACTGACACTAGACACACAGCTCCATTCAGCAACGCTGCTATCAGGCTGAAGGCTATTTATCACAACTGAAACTGAAAGGCAACCTAAATGTAAGTCTGTGACAATACACAGATACTAAATACCAGCTGCTTCTACTTGGGCTTGGCAAATGTGTGGTTTAATTCTGTGTACTAACAAGGAGAGAGAAGCTGGGAGACAGGTTTTAAAAGCAGATGTTAAACTGTGGATCTCCCTTTTCACATAAATTTAAACAATACGTGACAGAACACAGAGAGAGGGAAAGAAAGAGGGCTGGAGAAAGAAAGAGAAATCCCACACAGAGAAGCTGTAAACTAGGTTTTTCCACCAGTACAGTGAGCGAGACTGAGGTTTGACCCTCCAAAAATGTAACTAAATGACTACTGAGAAAAATGTTGTTAAAAGGTAAAATCATCATCATATCTCCTTAAATCAACTTAAAACTATTTAATAGCTTCAGAAATCTGACACTTGCATGCAAATTATATACTCAAACACAAACTGTATGTAAAATATCACAGGAGAAAATCTAATTTCCTGCATAATTTCAGCACTGTGTGAACATATCAACTGCGCCCCCTCCTTATTCTTTTTTTTGCATTTTCATTTGAATGCATTTTAAAAGACATCCTGCAGACAGGAAATAAATAAATAAAAGTGAATACAATTCCCCCAGTGCTTGGTCCAGGACTGCACCATACTGTAGCCATAGTCGCCTGCTCATAAACATATTTTGAGCGGTCTACTGTACAGATCCCCTTTTGGCAAAGATTCCTCAGATCGTGTAACAGACACTGGCCCACCTGCCCACCCCAGATGGGGATAAAATTAAAAAATCCAAAACACAGATTAGAAGCAGGACAAACACCAGACCACACTTCCAAATACACAAACACACACACACACACACACATACACACACACACAAGCTCTGCATGTCTGTCTCGCTCTCTCCCTCACACACACACACACGCACGCACGCACACACACACACACACACACACACACACACACACACACACACACACACACAACACACACACACACACACACACGCACACACACACACACACACACACACACACACACACACACACACACACACACACACACACGCGTCCTTGTGTGTCAGGGTTAATAGTGCTCCTGTAAGTGGAAGACACACTACTGAGAGGATGAGAGTGTGCTCTCCTGGCATATAACAGCCCTTCAATAATAAATGGGCTTCACACATTCCTACACACACGCAGCACACACTACAAAGACAAGTAAAACAGAACTTTGGGTGTGCTCCATTGCTCTTTCTTGTGATGTGAGTGCACACACACACACACACACACACACACACACAGCTATAGGTACGCACACGTGTGAGGACGCACGTCACAGCCCAGGCTCTAGCTGGGTGTCCAGCAGCATGCTCGTCTTTTAATCAGTTGACTGATCCGCAGCTTTTAATGTGGCTGTTCCAATTACTGTAAAAGTCATCCTGCTTCATATAACCGCAAATATTGACACTTTATTGCACAACACATTTATGACATTTTGAAGGTCACCCTGTATATTAGGCATCATCGTTCACAGCTGGGTGTGTGATGTGGGGAGAGACTCTCGATCGCCTGTTGACACCCAGCCGTAACAATCCTCCGAGTATTGATTTTCGTTCCCTGTCTTCCATCCTTTTTTTTTTTTTTTTATGCAAAGAAGATTCACTGTAGGAGACGCAACATTAAAGTGATTGTCACAGGTGAGCCTCTGGCTTTTCATATACAAGCCTGTAAAGGCCAGCTACTATCACTCTTCCACTTTACTCACACTATTATACAATTGGGAATACTCCACTTATATTGAAGAGCTTTATATTTGACCATTTCCATGTTGACAAATTGTTAGAGTTGCTTTAAGTTTGCGTTTAAAAAGACAAACACTGACATTAGGGCCTGATTTACGACACTAAAAACATACTAATAAAAATTATACAGGGTTAGGAGGTTTGCTGCTTTCTAAACTGATATTTTATGATGAAAACACATTTAAAATGATATAAACAAATTAATAAAAAGTGCAATGAAAATAGAAGAAAACCATTACATTTATTTGACGTTAAATTTTTTTCTGTAACTTTGAAAGATGAAGATTCTTCATTATATCACAGACAAACCAAAACAAAAAAAAAAAACACTGTCTAGAATTATTTGATATTTAATATTTGACATTTAATAAAAGATCAGTATTTACCAGCCCATGCATCTCTCTCATCTAAATTTGTTGCAAGTGTCAGAGGCCCCTACGGAGTTGACATGTTTTATTTCAGCCAGACCTCATTTTCTGGCATTAATCCCCACAATAGATCATAATCCATATCAAGAATAAAAACCACTCATCTTTTAATTAAACATTCAAGCCACTACTACTTCTTTTTTCATTTTTTTCCCTCCCCAAATTCTCCCATCAAACTCAAACATTCAAACTGTTTGAATCTGTCGTCTATGAACCTCTCTCGCCTCTAACCCAGGAAAAAACATGACAAATGCAGAACTGCGACTGTGCTAGTACAAGAATATCACAGAGGGGGGAAAAAAGAGAAATACATGTATAATTCAGCTGTATCTGATCTGAGACCAGCTCCTCTCCCCTCTGCCTTTACTGGTGTCACGGCGGCATAATGGAACATGCCAGAACAAAGGCTCTGAGATCAGATTGGAGCAGAGTTGAGCAGGCCATCTGGGAGGCAGGCTGAGTATCAGTCACTCTGCCTGCTGTCTGCTGCACTCACACTCATGTACACACACTTCCCCTCTGACTAACTGTGTGCGAGAGTGCAACTGCGCGCGTAAGTGTAAGTGTGTCTGTCTCTGTCTCTCTCTCTCTCTCTCTCTCTCTGTGAGTGTGTGTGTGTGTGTGTGTGTGTGTGTGTAAGACACCTCACTCCCTTCAATCCGCACGTCACCAGAAACGATGCACCGCCACTGCGCAGATACGCCACCGGGGCAGCTTCAGCGTTTGACTGACAAATATATGGATTGTACGTTGATAAGGATGTCATTTATTTTATAAGATATATTCAGTTCATTACATCATAACATAACCCACATACACAGGAGTCCAAGTCTATGTTTATGTGGCTGTGTGTGTGTGTGTGTGTGTGTGTGTGATGGGACAGTGTAAAGGGACAGTGACAGGAGAGCATCTCTTTTGTGTAACTTTGAATACAGAATACTGTGTGTGTGTGTGTGTGTGTTTATGTGCGTGTGTGTGTACGTGTGTGTGTGTGTGTGTGTGTGTGTGTTTATGTGGATACCCCTGGGATAGGGCATGCTGCCTACTTCTTTATAGCGGCCACACCCAGTTCCCATTAATGGAGGACGAAAAAAAAAAAAAAAGAACAAAAAGAAAAGAAAAGAAAAAAAAAATCATCATCAACAACAACAGCAAAAATAAACAGCAAAGCCCAATGATTATGTGTGTATATATGGTGCCAGGGGTGTGGGCTGGTGGTGATGGTGGTGGGGTGGGGTGGGGGTGGGGTGGGGTGGGGGTGGATTGCCAGTCCTTAATGGTGCTCTTTCAATCACACTTTGCACTCTAAACGTTCTGTGGTTTTGATTAGTATGATATCACTTTCAGGAAATAAAACTGGAGGGGAAAAAAAGCACATCAGTCATAAAAACACAAGATGTTTTGCGTCTTGCTCAGCCATTATTCTAATGCGTCACGTGACTCCTGTCGAAGCCCAGCGGCCTCTCCCCGTAGTCAAATAACTGGCTGGGGGGAGAAGGAGGGGAGGTGGGGAGGAGGGAAGGTGGTGGTGGTGGTGGCGGCGAGGAGGGGTTGACGGAAACAGTTTGAAAAGGGGAAAGATATTAAGAGAGATTGGGTGAGAGAGGGAGGGCGGGAGGGGAAAGAGAGAAAGAGTAAAATGTGATGACATCATTTGAAAGGCATTAGGCTTTTAAAAATGCGCCCGGGGGGACTTGATTTCCTTACACCAGAGCAACACAACACCATCCGGCCTGATGCTCGCTTGCTCTCCCTCGCTCTCTCTCTGTGTCTCTCTCTCACACACACACACACACACACACACGCACACACACACGCACACACACACACACACATACGCACACAGATACACACCTCCCAACACCCCATTCCCCTCTCGTTCTTTTTTTGATTTGGACCACTGCCATCTTTGTGAGCGTCTGGTTCATGCGAGTTAATCAATTTGAGGTTTAGTTACACTGCTGATGCTAGCATTCTAGCCACTGCTAGAACGTAATCTGAACTCGCAGAATTTATTAACCAAACACCAATTATCATTAAACACCACTGCATTATCCCCCTCCTTTTACTACCTGACAAGGACTACTTAATGAAATTTCAGATTAAAGTTATTTGGTCCATGATTTATGGGCATTAAGAAAGTCCTAATGCAAGGCTCTCTTAGTGTCTTGGTGTGCAGATGCTTTTGGTTTTTTTTTTTTTTTTTTTTTCTTCTATGGGAGCACACCAGGGATATGAGAAGTCTCTGAGGTATTACAGCAACCAGGTCTAGACCAAGAAGAAGAAAGGAGGGGTGGGGGTGGTGGTGGTGGTGGTGGGGGGGGACCGGAAAAGAACAACTGTGCTCCACATTTTTTTTTACGAAGCATCCTCACCCCGTACTTGTTGTTTTACTCCTGACCCTGTCGAGCGACAGAGATAAGACCAAACACAAAATAAATTGTGAGAACAAGAAAAAAAAAAGAAAAAGAAATCGACAAAAATAAAAATAAAAGAAACGCAAGTTGTTGTTTACCCCCGCAATGTTTGTGAGATGAAAACAGCAGCAGAATGTGTTACATATAAGGCGGTGGGGTAAACAGGGGCACCAGATGTTCTTTGATGTTAATAATGGCATTTATTATTAATATTAATTAGACCGCATTCAGCAATACATTTGGGCCATTTCCAAGTCAATTAAGCAAAATGGCATTCGGGAGATGTTGAAACGACATTTTAAGGCAGGTGTTCAGCAATCCCCTAATAAAACATTTTTGCAGCTCCTGAAAAACAACCCATTCTGAGGCAAATTTTATTTATTTTTCCTCCTTTTGTTAACTCTTCCTCAGTGTTTCTCTCTCCTGTTGTGAACGTTAACAGTCGCGAGCGTATCTCAAAAAAACCACACAGAGGATCGGGTTCTAGATTTAGCGCGCATTATCTAATTAAAAAAATATACAGTATGTGGCTGATTCTGATAATGCTCACACACACACACACACACACACACACACATGTTGTGTCCACAACACAAGCAAGTGCTGTACATCCAACCAGATTAAAGGTGGGGTGGAGGGGGGGGCGGCAGAGGGGGTTAATCCAGATATGAAATCATGATTATAATCATCATGATGATAATAAAAGGAATACTTTGAGGGTTATTAACCACAGTTTTCTTTAGACAAGCCTAAAACAAATTTAGTTTTTGTGTCTTAAATCTTTTTATCTGTTAGGCCCAATCCACGAAGTCAAGTATCCCAATACACCGTAGGACCAGGACCCAAGGTTCCCAGTACCGAGCTCAACCGAATGTAATCAGAGGCCTCACACCAGTGGGTGTCCTGTCTATACAATCTAAATAATCGCTGGCTATATGTGTAAGGATAAAAAACACCCATTCTGAAGCCCCATTTGGTTTAATCAAGACCTTTGAATAGGATCCTGCCACACCTCTCAGACCAAGTGTGTGTGTTTATATGTGTGTGTGTGTGTGTGTGTGTGCGCTCATAGCCTTGCTTTTTGGCAGCAGGCCTTTTTTATTCAAAGCTGGTGGAGGCAGCAGCCTTACAATGGTACATTAACAATCTGTGCGTTCATTTATCAGTGTGTGCGATGTGGACTCTCCGTTCATGGCGCGCTGCACTTTTCATGGCTGAAAATTAATGAACAAGCCTCCCCTCGCAACAAACATGCACCTGTGCTGCAGAGATGCTAATCACAAACATTTATATTTATTAGTGAACGCCCGCACTAAAACCGGAGTTGTGGAGGAGAGAGAGGAAAAAAAAAAAAAAAAGAGAGAAAGGAGAGGAGAGAGGAGAGGAGAGGATGGGAAAAAAACAGAAGGAGGAGAGTTAGTTCCCTTTTTCAACCTGTGTAATGAAAGGGTTGTAGTTTCAGTTGTGCAGAATTGTGTTAAAGCCATTTGTTTGAAGCACTTTCTTGAATGAAAGGGTGGTGTGGAAGTGCATGATATCTCCTCAGGAAGTGTGATCTTCATGCTGTGAAGATTATTTCTCCAAAACTATCAGGTGAAGGGCACTGCTGCAAAAAAACAAAACAAAAAAAAAATCCAAAAACACGGGCAGCCCTAAATAGCAGCTGATGCTTCACAAAATGTGTAGAAATGATTTAATTCCTGAAGGGACCGAACCTCCGTCCCTGCCATTACACAGGTGGAAATGATGGACAGTGTCGACGACTGCCTCTTCTTCTCTTTTGGATGCTTTTCCTCGCCTCCATTCCTCTCTCCTTTCCACTTCTCTCACTCTCATCACCCACTCCATCCCTCCTTCTCCCCTCCTCCTCCTTCCTACTCTCATACTGACAGAAGGTGGCTCTCTCCCTCAGTAAAGGCTATGCCTCTGCCCGGCTAGGGGAAGAGGAATGGTGCCTGGCACCGGCCCACCTTTGTTTCCCCCCCTCCTCAAGTCTGTTTCAGGCTTCAAAGAGCATTGGAAAAAGACCTACACACACACACACACACACACACACACACACGCACACACACATACACACATACAAACGTCTGAGGGAGCACTGATGTCTCACTAACTTTATCATTCTAGCAGGGTGATCATAGCCTCGTTGAGAGGCTGTGGATGATGCTTGAGGGTGTATGAGTGTGTGTGTACTTGTGTGTGTGTGTGTGTGTGTTGTCCACCACTGTCTGCATGATAGCACAAAAGGCAGATGGGGACAGAGGTGGGTGTCTTTTAGGACATGAAGACAAGAGCAATTACTAATGTGTTTGTCTGTGCATTTGTATACACACACACTTGCCAATGTGTGTGTGTGTGTGTGTGTGTGTGTCTTTGAGTGTGTTGTGCTATAATAATTAGGGTGTATATTCATCATGCCCCCTCTCAGTCTGTGTTGGCAGGAAGTGGTGTGGTTACCATTAGTGAAGGATGACTAGGTTGCTGTGTCTTTTACTGGGATACTGCTGGCTTCCTCTTGATAGATAAATGCAAGGAAAAGAAAGGACAAGGAAGGAAAGGAGAGGATTTGAGACAAGACATGAAGGAAGAAGGGAAAAGGAAAAGGTGGGAAGGACATCGCAGGGTGTTGGGAGAGGAGAAGAAAGGAAAGGAAAGAATTTGATACAAGAGGGAAAAGGGGAAAGGAAAAGGTGGGAAAGCCATCACATGGTATTGGGAAAGGAAAGGAGAAGAAAGGAAAGGAGAGGAAAGGAAAGGAAAGGAACTGGGAATTTAAATAAACAATGGAAAGAAACAACAGGAAATAGAAAGATACTACAATTATTAGATATTAGGAAATAAAAGTAAGAAGAAAGGGAAAAAGATGATACATAACAACAAAGTAAAGTGGAATAGGGGAAGATGAAGATGACGGGGAGAAAGATGAGAAAGAAGAAAGTGAAAATGAAACAAAACTAAAAGAAAGAAAGAAATAGAAGGAAGCAACACTAATAAAACAAAAAAAAAAACAATTGAATTAAAAAAGTGCAAAAGATGAGAATTGAAGAACGGACCTGGCTAAACGAAGGAAAGGAAATGAAATGTAAGCAGAGGAAAACAGAGCCAGCCACTGTCCACATATAGACTGTCACCTACAGATGACAACCACCCTGTTGAACTGGCCCTTTAACACTGAATAAAGTAGGACTCCTCGCTAAGCTACCATTGATTTCCTATTCATTCCCGTGCATGCTAAATCAACAGTAAGCACAATAGTCCAATCATCAAACTGAGCTACAGTACTACCACTTCTATCCCACCCTCGATCCACCTGGCACCGGTCAGAGTCTTTACTGTACGCGGCATCAATGCTCTGCACACTGCAGCCATTAGTGGCGTTATTTTCCATCAATGAAAATGAATCAATTAAGCCTCATTAAGGGTGCATATTAAGGTGGAGTAATTATCTGGTGGGGAATGTACAGTGATCGATAGCTCGGGAGCATAAATGTGCACTTAAAGACATATATTACCACAAGAGGCAATGAACACTTTTAACAAGGCCACAGCGGAGGGGGAGCTAAAGTGGGTAAATCTGCTTCATGTCATGCATACATATTGTGTAGTGTGTTTGTGTGTGTGTCTGTGTGTGTGTGTGTGTGTGTGGGTAAAAGCAAGAGAGAGAGAGAGAGAGAGAGACTACAGCTCCCACTGTAGCCTGGTCAGACTGTAAATCCAGAGACCAAGGACGCGTCCCGTTTTCCTCTTCTATGAACTTGTCCAGCGTCTCGGAAAATGAAATAAAAAGATTTATACTGTAGCTGCAAACATCCGTCGTGTGTGAGTGTGTGTGTGTGTGTGTGTGTGTGTGTGTGTGTGTACGTACAAGCGCGTGTGGACGTGAGACGACGACCAGAAGAGATAGAGCTGCGCTTTAAAAATAAATGAGAGGAAGGCCCCGGTTTTAGTGAGAGGAGGGAAGTTTTTAAATGCTAGAGGCCTTCACCCTGTGGCCACCCGCACGTTAACACACACACACACACACACACACACATACACCCAGGAGCATGCACACACATGCACTTAGTAACATGCACACAGACACAATCCCATGCATAACGCCTATTAAAGAGCACGCTCTGTCCCAGTCGCATAATTTTAATTTGTTATGAAGGTCATTGACAGAAAGTAATAATCACCATTGGGGATCTAACAATTTGCCATTTCAGAACACTGAGGCACTGATGACTCAACTATTAATAGACTGAAGTGCACCCACACCCACCCACCCTTGCCCCCCTGCCTCTACACCCACTGTCCTCTTAAATGACTAAAAACAATTCCAGTATTTTCTTTTTTTTTTTTTTTACACTCATCCCCCCACTCGCACACACACACACACACACACACACACACACACACACACACACACACACACACACACCCTGCCTAAAAATCTATCATGTGTTATCTGTGGAGGGATATATGACATTTGGGGGCAAATTAACGGGAAGCCTAAAAGAAACCTGCCAAGGGGGTATCTCCTGGAAAGAGACTTACACTGTAAAAACAAAAAAAAAAAAAAAAAAAAGAAAGAAAGAAAAAAAGGACGGCTTTTTAATTCTCGTTTTTTGTTTCTCGCTTTAAGCTTTAACAAGTGATGTCTCGTGCCCGAGAAAACGCCAGGGCTGCCTGCGCTGAGCTGGTGAATTGTTAAGCATTTTTTCCCCTCCTTTTTTACAAACAAACACGCAGAGAGACACAATGACAAGTTTATTATAGACCGACTCATTTATTCTCTGCTTTAGCATCACCCAAGCCATTCAGACATATGTGTCTGGCATTTGTCGGCAAACAAATAAGTCCGAGCTTAAGCTATTTTTATCTAGCGCAAGAGCGTTTGTTCTTTTTAAGTGATCGTCAGCGTTTGGGCCGAATAGAATGGGAGTTGGAATCCTTTATCTTCCAGAGGCTCAACAACTCAAGACTAATTACAAATTAATCTGGATCTGGATATCTGCAATAAGAGGGCCCCAATAAGAACTTGTGGTGTGCTAAGAGGGACTATCTGTTATATATTTATAGGGGAGCTCAACGCATGGAGAGGGAGAGGCAGGCCGCAGATGCAGGCGGCCAAAACCCAAAAGAGAGTAGCACATAATTGCCTGCTTTTCTATATCCAAGCAGCCACATCAAGGCTGAGGATTGTGGATATTAATAATTGATCATTAGCTTGATAGGGCGGCACGTGCTCAAGTTTTTAGCGGTGGAAGTTTGATGGCCGTTTTAGGTCTCTCCTCAGGGTCTCGAGCACAGTCGCTATACTTGTGGAGAAGGTCAAGTGGGCTCTTATTATAAATAAAACACTACTGCCCCAGACAAAAGGAGGTCATATCAATATGATCTGTTGTGTATTTAACTGCTTTGTTTTGTTCAAATTGTCTCTCTTTTGTCTTTGGCTCTTTGTAAGAGCCTGATGGGCGTACAGTTTAATGGACCAATAAGAAAAAAACTCATCTCATAGATCGTCTCTGCAAGCAGCTTATTACGAACTATAGTTACTTTTCAATGATAGGCGACCTCTAGTGGCCACAGTAATTATGACGGGAGGAAAGTTAGGAGAAGGTTGGTGGTGGATGAATCCACCGACAAAACATTGGACTTCCATCGAGGAGGCCGCTGTTCATTTCCCGTACAAAACCAGTAATCAACACTGATTCATTTCCACAAACTTAACCGTGTGTTTATTATTGTTACCGTGGTGACATGGTCTTCTAACCTCAATATGGAACATTCTTGACCCCAAACCAGGATCTTTCCTTTAACGTAACCAAGAAGTTTCTGTGCCTGAACGTAATCAAACCGTTTCCATTCCACAACGTTAACGATGTGTTGATTATTGTTAGCATGACGACAAAGGTCCGGTATACATGCCGCTAGTGCGGTCCTATAGATTGTAACGAAGGGCCAGCACACCTAGGACTGGTACGCTGTGAGGAGACGAGAGCTATGCGGTTGTTTCCGTTGGATTAGATCATTGTTCTATATTATAGCTCTACTTGCTATCAATGCAACATTGTGTCATGTATGATCAATTAAGCAACACCAGTCAGGGCTGACGGCTGCAAGTTTGAAAATGATGTTATTATAATTCTTAAGATTTAGGGAAGTGGAGTTAGAAGGAGGTAAACTTATCAGACCTCTCTAACCTGCGCCTCAGCTCCGCTCGAGGCTAGCTGCTAGCTTCATCACTCACTGCTAGCACAACACACCCAAATCTATAGTCGAACTGTCAGGAATCCAGTTGCATTATGGGCAATGTAGGTGTCAGACTGCGACAAGAAGAACGTGCGGAATAAAAAAAGCGTAAGTTCTGGTTATGCTGAAAATGAAAATGTTACAATGATATTGGCAGAGTCTCTTTAATATGAGGTGAGACCAGATCAGTGGAGAGTTAAGCTCATGTAATTTGCACAACTCAAAGACGCACACTGTGTCTGAGTGTGGGTCCACTGCTGTTTGGGGCCGGCCAAATGACTTCACACACATATTTTTAGTTTCGAACTTCGAAGTGAAAAATCACTGATAAATATTAGTTTTCAAAGAAGAAGAGTTTCTTTGTGACCATTTTGCAAATGTCCAACAGTCATAAAGGGAACTAGATCTGATCCAAAACTGTCCTGCTGTCAGAGATGAATTGAACACTTTCAAGAAATTATGAAGGCAAAGGTACAGAAAGGTCAGGTGGATGTAAAGAAAGAAAAAGCCTGATTTACTCAGACAGAGACGAGGTGATGACTAGCATTAAATTCAAAATAAACTGTCAAAAAGAGAAGATGGCATATGTCTTCCTCACCTAGTGCTCAGTGCTGCCGCCGGTGACCAGAGGCACCAGCGATACTGATTCAAATGTTAGTCTCATTTATATAGCTCTCTCAATCTGTTGGAGTAAATCAGGTTTTTCTTTTTGTTAATTTACACCTGCCTGATATTGTTTTTTGCAGCCTTGCATGTCACTAAAATGCCTCCAGCCCACAGGAGTTTCCGACATTTCTCCTGTAAGAAATTTCATGAACGCCTGAACTGGGCCCTGTTCCCTGATGATGATCTATCTCAGCAGCTAAGAGTGTTTTTTCTTTAGAAGCGTTTCAATGAATGCTCTTAAACTCCTATATGTGTTTCACAAAGCGGCACTTAAGAATGAGTGCATGTGCATGCTGCTAAGAGCTTATGAACTGAGGCTGTGCATGGTGCTGATGATGATGCTGAATGCACTATAAGGTAACTTTGCATATTTTACTGTCTGTTAGCCATGCCATATATTGAAAATATTTACATTACAAAGAAATATCTTACACTTGGATAATTGTTCAGCATGAAAACGCAGCCTAATGTGCAGTAAATAGTCTGCAGCTTTCAGCAATGCTGACCATTATAATTCATATTCCTGGGTGGAACTGAGTTTAAGAAAGTAAACTTGGGCTGATGTAGCTGCTGCTTGAGGCAGATGTTACTTTTAGATATTAAATATTAAACTTAAAATGAAGCAAAGGCTGTTGCTCTAAGTTTTCATGAATGTTGTGAATGTCATTCTTTCATCATCTCTGTATTAGCCCTCTAAGCAAGTGGCAAACAACATACAAACTATAAATGAAAATACAGCAAAGTATATTTTAAGTACACAGAGGAAAAAAATCAAAGTAGCATTTCAGCCAGAAGAGATTACTTGGTGAGGAGAGGGAGAAAAACTTGGCAGATCAGCTGCACGGATACATTTTTGAATTGATTTCTGTTTTATTTTCTTCTTTTCTATTTAATTTTACATCACATGTCACTTAACAATGTCAAAGAGAATAAACAAGAGAAACCTAAACAAAACATACCAGAGCCTCTGAAGACGCCTTTAGCCTCCAAGCGGCCATTGTTAATCTCCAATCATTTCTAAGACCCCTCCTCTGTTCCAGTGGTTTTGGGAAACACCTCTCAAGCTTAAGAAACGTTGGTGAAATGGATTTTACAATCATCTTAGCCCTAAGATGCTTTGGGGAAACTATGCCCTGTTTGTGTTCCTTCCAATTGTCATTGATCGGGACTAGCAGAGAAAGCACGTCTCCACTGAGGGCAGCCGCCGTAGACCAGGATGCCGTGCATTCCTATAAATGTGTATTTGGAGATTCAACACTTGCACTGGATGCAACAAGTGTACCCACTTTCATTTTTTTTTTTTTCTGGTGGCTGTTGAAAGCCTGGCTACACCAAAAGAATTAAATACTGATATTTGATCATGAAATAACTCCTGGAATGCACTGAACATCTGACTTGAGAATGTGGTGGGTGCTAGTTAACTTCCTGCTGGGGAAATGGGCTTTGATTTGCTGCCTGGTAGCCGGAGTATGTCGCTCTCTATTACTCACTCTGTCTGTACAGCTAGTGTACTCTGTACTCTCTCCCCCACACCCCACCCCACCCCACTCCACCCCCGGTCCCATGGTAGGGAACCTCTGGGCACCTTGACTGTCGTTTAACTGCTTGTGGCACGAGGCAGCTGAGGAAATGGGTCATTAAATCCAACGAGCTGGGGCCAGCCCCCCCGGTGCCCCAGATCTGTTTCCAGTCAGATAGCCTTCTTTTACAGGAGAGACAGAAAGAACCTCAGCACAGCAGCCCAAAGCAGACATTAGTGTCACTGCAGCCCGACACTACTAATAGCAGCAGCTAACAATGACTGGGGCATTTATTTATCTATGTATTCTCATCCCAGTGGTATCTCAGCGGTGAGATCACCCCTGTCCCTCTGTGGATTTCATGGAAAATTCACTCCACACCTGCTTTCATGCACAGACCCTAAAAATACTTGAGGTATGCACTTGACCATGAGTCACACACACACACACACACACATTAATTATTGCAGAAAAATATATAGGCTACACAAAGTTTGTATAATAAATGAAAAAACTCCATATAAAAGAATATTTTGCTTCACACGGGGAAAAAGCTAATGTTTCCTGGTAAATTTTTACAATTTCACAAACTGTTGGTGTTGGAGGAAAATCGTGGGATCACCAAAGTCAGTAGGAATCATCGTCAGGGGAAAAATGAATGTTTTTATCAAAATGTGCACCAATGTAGAGACGTGTCAGTGGATAAGTGAAACATTTGACCTACTGGTGACGCTATGAAAAGTCAGGGGCTCTCCACAGTCAGTGGGCTTCATCCTCTGGGGACCATGAATGCATGTACAAAATGTCACAGCAATTTGTTCTGGTCATTGTTAAGATAAGTCTAGACTGACGGACATATCGGTGTCACCATCATTAGAGCTAAGCTGGTAGAGTGCCTAAAAATTGCCATGATATTTGAACATGTATTCATGCTCCCCAGAGGATGAATTCCACTGGCTGTGGCGATCCCCTGACTTTTCATCTAGTGTCACCAACTGATCAAATTTTTCACTTATCCAGTAACATGTCTCTACATCGGCAAACACTTTGATAAAAAAAACAACAAAAAAATTTTCCCAAGAAGACGATCCCTGCTTTTAGATATTTTGTGTTTGAAACCCACGTCCAAAATAGTCATACATTCTGTCACTGTGTTACTTATGGATGGAATTATAGTGGAAAAATATAGTGACTCTTGGGAGTTTCCCAGACACCACTTTAAGGACCATTGTTTTAGAGTGTTGCTCTCCTGGATGCCTTCATACTGGTACTGCCCATGAGCACTTAAGAGTTAAGTCTGGCTTCCTGTGAGATCTCAGGTTTGCATTATATTAAAAGCAACGTGTTTCAGTTAAGTATTCATACTTAAGGATCAACTTACAGTTTAATGAAAACCAGCACATGAACACCAGACACTAATTTCCCAAAAACGCAAGGTCACAGCTTTAGATGTCACTGTTGCAAAGAGTTCCTGTTGTATGAGGCTGTTATGTGTTACTGTGTCCATCCTGATGTATTACATGACCTGTTTCACACATCTGTTCAAGTAAATGATTTGCCTTGATGGTTTCCGACAAGTTTTATAGTAGTTTTCACTTGAAAGGAACATGTATACAACCATTTCAGCGATAAATTCCTCCAATATGACAGTGAAAATAAATAAAAAACATACATAATAAATAACTTCACAGTCCCTGATCACTGCCGTTTTGACATAAAGTCTTCAGTTGGATCTCTGTCACTTTTGAACACCGACTGATCTCATCATCAAAGGAAAAGGGCAGACATTTTCCAGGAAGGTAAATACTTCTATTTGCATGGAGTTTCTTCGATTTGTCCTTTAGGAAGATGATAACGTGTGATACATCATGCCCTCCTCCACCGCCCTCTTCCTCTCTCTTCCCATCTCCTCTCTAAGTCGCCGCCTTCACAAACTCCTCTCCTTTTCTCTCTTTTCTTCATCTTCTGTCATTGCAAAATGCAGGACCAGCGATATGAAAAAAAAAAAAAAAAAAAAAAAAAAAAAACTACACACACTTGTTGCCCGGACTTTATCTCTACATTATTCCCGCCGCTCCTTCCGTTCATTTCAGAGAATAAGATAAATGAACAACGTACATTTCGTGCACCTGTCCTCCCCTCCCCACCTTCCTCTTCCCCTAACGATAAGGGATTTCATTAACGTGAGAATGCTTGGGCTCAAAGAAACATAATTGCTTCAGTGTTGTTGTCCTCTCGGCTGCCGACGCCCTAATTTCCTCCTTGCCTTACTCCTGACTGTTAAGTGATCATTATATCAACACAGGGGATGGTCCAAGGGTAAAATATTGACAAACTGTGGTCATGTCCATGCAAAACATTGAGCAGAGGTGTGTGTTTTTGTGCGGTAGAGGATGCTGAAATATTAAAAATACTAATAATGACAATAAGAAGGAGAGAGGAGAGGGGAGGGGAGGAGAGGAGAGGAGAGGAGAGGGGGATAATGGGAGGGAAGGATGAGGTGAGGAGTGAGGAAGAAAGGCAGGTGCTAATAGAGTGACAGTGAGGACGTGAAGTGATATGATCAATCGAGAAAGATCACAGAGTCCGGCGATAATTTAAAGACCCGGTCCGATCTGTCAGCCAACCCCCCCCCACACACACACACACACACACACACACACACTCCCCCCATCCCTGTTGGATATCTGTATGTAAAAGATACATAATTTTTTGACTTGCCATTTACACAGCATTGCACCTGAAAGCCAGGCGGCATAATAGACAGTTTAAAATGTCAGGGAACTAAGTAAGTAAGAGAGACGGGTCGACCGGCAGAATCTTAATTAGAGGAGGCTCCGTCTAATGGCAATGGCTTTCTAGACTGGCTGATGAGTGTCTAGCAGGAATACACACACAGAGACACACACACACACATGCAACTGTTAATGCTGACATATGTGTGTATAAATACTTGCAGGCTTATTGGCATACCGTTACTTCAGCAGACAAATCTGTACATGAACAATTACAATTTTTACGACCAAAACCTGAAGAAGAAGAAGCTGATTTTGAATGCGCAGCCACTTAAGAGTTGCCACAAAAAAAAACACACACACACACACACACACACACACACACACTCCCTTCACACCACTATTTCAACATCAGTGCAATTAGCAAAAGATTCCCCCTGTTCTACCTTAATTTTATGCCTACAGCTGACCAGTCAGTGACCAAATCTATCTAGTTATGGCACAGCATCACAAGAATGTTCAGTGGTAGTCTGGAAATGCATGTATAGGATTTACCTATCTATCCCTGAGCAGACCTGGCTATTGAGCCCAAGCCAGCGCCACATGATTGTGTTAATTAATCTGCCATTGTGAGCATGGGGAACAGCTGCATGGGCTCTCGTGGCTGCGTTGTCAAAGCAAAACAATGCAATGTTAAGCTTCCCCCACTGAATCTTCCATTACAAAGGAGCCCCAACAACGGGGCTAAATTCATAAACCCACAGATCAGTTTTTACCAGCGCTAATGTCTGACCTTTAAAGCGAAAAAGGGATTTTTTTTTTAACATGCTTCATTTGGGCTTGAAATATGGTCAGATATGTGATACCTAGGATTTGGGCCAAATTTTTTTCTCCTCACCCCCACCCCTCCTTCAAGCCTGCAAAAAGCAAACTGTGGAGAGATAGAGATGCAGAGAAAGAAAAGGAGGGAGGTAGGGAGGGAGGGATGGATAGACAGAGGTAGAAAATGAGCAACAGAAAGACGGAGGAAGGAGAAGGGAGAAAGAGCGGCAGAGATCAGCACAACAGAGACAAACAGATGAGTGCTAGAAGCCACCAGCTGGGCTCTGGTATTTTAAAACAAAACGTCTAACGCGATTAGCAGGGATCCATCGATCGCTGTTATGTGGCGTTAATTTAGACTTGGGAGAGAGGAGGGGAAGAAGGAGGAGGAGGAGGAGAAGGAGGAGGAGGAGAGAAAAAAGAGGTGGAATAAGCTTTACATGCGCTTTAAGGTCAAATCATAGGAGGACAAAGCTGCTCATGTAGGACATTTGAAATTAAGACTGAATTTCTGACTATTTGTCAGAATGGGAGATCTGAGCATCTGAGGGCTTAATTGGCGCTTTTTAAAATCTATGCATGTTTTTATTTGACTGGTGTTCACAGAAACTGAATGGATTGGTTAATACACAGCAGACAGTTACATGTAATTTTATTTGGTTTACACACAAAATCCCAGCATTAGTGCACCACAACAAGACGAAAATCTCACATTCATTTAGAAACAACATTGACCAAGGGAATACATAAATAAAATTAGGTAAACTGGTGCTGCCACCGCAAATTATGTCTGCAATAACAGACTTCACAAATAAATGGTTTAGCACCTCTAATCGAGTTCACAAAATGTTTCACTAGACAACCATTTCACTGCATTCATTACAGCTTCGCTGAATTACAATTTTATTGCTCGCAGAAATCACAGCGTTTGTCTTTAATGTGGCAACCAGATTCATCTTTGTTTCGGGGATCCGGCGAGATGCCTGGAAGAGATGGGAGATGGTGTGCCCCCTATCACACACTCTCTACAGTGAATGGCATGGCCTTGGTGCACACTTGGCGCTTCCAGAGAGATGGTGATGCACCCCGAAAAAATCATCAAGATGCCTGGCTCGAGCCCCACTCTGCAGCCGAGCCCTTCTGTCTAGCAGAAAGCCCTCCAACAGCCCACTGAGCACACAAGACACCGGGAGAGAAAGCAGCCGTATGCAGGCGTCGAGGCGTCCTGACGTATCTGACACGTCCTGTCACTTGTCATTGACTTGGTGTAAAGCAGGAGGTAAAGGTGACTGATCATTTTCTCTCAGGTTTGACTGAGGGAGAAAGCTTCGGAAAGCAATAAGTGAAAGCAATCTAAATGGCAGATGAAGAACAAGACATTCCCTTCTCCCTGTGACACTGTCTCTCAATCTGTACCCTGTTTTAGTCTGCCAAACACCAAGTCAAATAGTGACACTGAATATGGCAGTGAATTCCAAATCAGTTGTTTAGTTGCCATATTCTTGATACTGCACAAATGTTCTTTTTTTTTTTTTTTTTTTACAAGAGTTTTTTATCACAATTCTTGGACACACAAGTGTGTACACGCGAACCAGTTTGAATCACTTCAGACTCCCTGAAACATACGCACACACGCCACGGAAAAAAAAAAACCCAAAAAAATAACACAAACTTGAAAGCTTACAGATGGGGAAGGGTGACATGGTGCTAACTCACATCTCAAAAGTGACACTCGCTGCAGCATCTCACCTGTCCAACACACCGGATTTCAGAGAGCCATCAGATGTTGCATTTGCCGCAACACTGAGCAGTGGAGAGCATCCGATCAGAAGATGCGCGCAGCCTGAGGTTTGGTGCACTTACACTTGACAACTCAACAGGACACTTAGTTAAGCTAGAATGGGAATTTGTAACGCCAGAAAAGAAGGTTGGTATCTTGTCATTATCTTTTCCCTCACGGCTTTGTTAGTATTTACAGCTAAAATGTTACAGAGGGTGTATCGAATTGGAAGAAGGACTTTTTTTTTTTCCTCCTGTGGCACTGTGCTGTCGGCTCCCTGATTGTTGGAGTATAAAAATAATCGTCATGGAAATAGATCTCATTGACAACGTGCCATGTTCACACTGTGAGCAGCTTGTGCCTTGTGAACATAATCCAGAAACGTCCTCCAAAAACTTTCCTCCACAAACTTTCAATCCCTCATCCTCTTTTTGCCCTTCTCTCCAAAAGATGAAAAGAGGGAATGCCAAGGAAGACAAAAGACAAAATCCTGTCTTGTCAAGTACCAGCAAAACAGGTAGAAATGTGAAGTAGGGGGTGGGCTCAAGGATCAGGAGGCAAGGGAGGAGGGAGGAGGAGGAGGTGGTGGTGGTGGTGGGTGGGGGGTGGGGTGGGGTGGGGGGGGACAAAAGAGGCAGAGAGCATGAGGGAAAAGAACTGAGATACTGAGAAGGAGGGAGGATTGACCAAGACAGCTTTCCCATCCTCCTCCTGAAAATCCACTCATCATCTCTGTGTCTAATAGGAAATACCTGATTCTGGCCCGGAGAGTACTGCGCCGGCACAATTACACCTTACATGCAGGGCCTGCCAGGAGAGGTGGCATTTGGTCGATCCGTCCCCCCATGAGGGTGGCTTGTGGCTTAGCCTCGATTTAGCTCCATGTCTTAAGACGGGAGATAGGAGGAATGAGGAGGACCACTGGGGAGGAATGTGAGTCTTTCTCTACGAAAGCCCCGGATAAACCTGTGTCCTCGGGAGGGAAGGAGCTAACTTTTGGCAGCTGGATGGAGGCCCAGGGGTTAAAAAAATGAAACCTCAGAATCTACACCGACGTCTCCCGAAAGTCTCAACCGCGGAACCTTTTGTGTCCTTGGTTGGTACAGTTGGAGACGCAGGAGAGTTGTAGAGTAAAGTTGCCTGGACATCACTTTTAGGGTTTGTCTGAATGTCCTTGAATAACATGTCTCCTAAAGTAAAACCCATTCTCCTGATTTAGGAAGATCTGGAACCTCCATGTGTATTATGAGCCAGGAATCCTAATCTAGGTGTGAGAATGACTGTCTGAGATCCTCACGTGGAGATTTATGCTTCACACCGAGAGGATATGAGAGACATTCACTTCCTATAACAACCTCACCACCGACATAAACATATGCTCGCCGTGTGGACCATCGGGCGACGTTAACTCGAGGGCAGATAAAAGAATATAAGGAAGTGGAGAGAGATGACGAGACTTAGGTTCATTAGGAAGGCGCCTCATCAAGCACATGTTCAACACTTGGTCCATAAGGGAGCTATACCTGGGGCTGTCGCATTCGGAAGGTGTTACTCTAATAAGACAACAGTCGCTTTTATTTACAGCGAACACAAGGTGACATGAAACATGCATTAACACATCTTCTGTTGTGCCTTTGGTGAAACAAACACCTTTGTTATTTTGTAAACAAAACATCTCACTAACAGCCCCTTTTTGCAAGCTAAAGATACATTCAAATAACATATGCTCTTGACGGGGGAAAGAAAAAAAAACCCACAATAAACACAATAGGTGTAAACCGTCTAAATTGCAATTGCACCACATCTTGGAAAACAAACACTTTGCTTTGTTACCAAGACAACTGAGATAATGTGATTCCTGCGGCATTGTCAGGACTGCTACTTGCTACATTATGCGTGACAAGCTTAAGAGTAGATCTAGAGGAATGAATGCACAGATTCAGACTCCATAGCCTATTGCAGATTGAAGATAGTCCGGCAAACCATATTTGCATGGGTAACCTTGCCAAAGAGTTAAGCTCAGCAGCTAACACTGTCTCCATGATTGCAAAACCCGGGTTAGAAGTCGGCACTGATGTACTCTAAGACTCTATAATGCTTGCTGTGATTTGACAGTTTAGTTACTGTTACTTCCCATTGCTAATGCTCAGCCCGTGTGAATAAATGCAGTTCCATTCTGCTGGAGGATTTAAATGTGATCAGCTCCAACATTTGTTTTTAATATATCTATCTGGGCTAACAGCAAATTCATAATACAGCCTACAGCCCATATCCGCCTCTTTCCTCTTTGCCTTCCATGGCGACAAAATGAATTCAGCTCTGAACCTAATTAATCCACAAAGGTTTCATGTCTTAATCCCCAAAGTCAAGGGGGTTATTGTCCTCACAAATGAGGTCAGTGTTCCTCCCAGTGGAAATAAGGGGAAGAAGGAGCAAAACACTGGGAGTAAAGGAAGGGACAACGGATGCTTACAGAGTGGATTTCTTTTTCTCCGGCTCTCCTGGTGAATAGAGGTGTGATACAGTGGCAAGAGGCCCTGAAAACGGGCACCGACGTTTCCTGCTATCAGCACAGGAATGGCTACATGCATAGAGGTATCATGATGTGAAAAGGACTGAATGGTTAACATGGCATAATGAAAGAAGAGCAGATAGAAACACAAACAGAGCACTGAAATGAATAGCACAGCATGACAGCAGTGAGAGAGGGAAAATTAAACGCCTGCCAATCTCCAGCACACAGACCTTTTGAACCAGGTGGATAAGAAAGCTGGTTCTGATGGTAATTGTCACTAAGGCAAGTCACTGTCAAACTCTGAGGCGAAGAAGCATCATCCAAGTGTGACAGGACGATAGCCATGATACAGCCCTCCGTCTGGTGGGATGACAAGGGGGGATGTGACACACATGGCCACACCATGCTGCCTGAAGCGCAGTCACCACCAGTGGCCCACACAGGGTTTCTGTCGGGGACAAAGCCGAGCCAGCCAAAACGCTCGTCCAGCATCGACGCTCTGTGGGTGCATTGTGGGCCCTGTCTCCGAAGACCAAGTGGCAGCCAAGGAAATCGTGGACGATTGACCATGATAGTCCACATCTATACTCATTTACACCATCCTGATAAAAGCCTTCCAGAGATCTTTTGAGTCATCCAATCAAGGCTTGGCTGAAGACAGGCAGGGGTGGGGTTGGGTTGGGTGGTGGTGGTAGTATGGTTGGTGGTGGCAGTGGCCGTGGGCGTGGGGATGGGGGCGGGTCAGCCAATAGCAGGCATGTTGAGGGGCGGGTCAGCCAAGATGGAGGCTAGCTAGAAGAATAAAGTCCAAGATGATGTAATCAACAGCTTGGTGAAATCTGTTGCAGTCAAAAGTCCGGCCACTGGACTGTGTACAGCAGGCATGGTGCATCAGTGTAAGCCCGATGCCGAGAACACAACGAGCTGAGAGAGAATGCTTGAAATCTCTGCATTATCTAACTCTGTGTTAATAAAGCTTCGCTGTAACGATGATGTTTTATGCAAAAGTTTTGGCATCCCTGGGCAAATTACATATTTTGTTGATTTTTGAAGTGAAAAGAAGCTAATACAAACCCTGTAGCAAGCAAATGTTAATATAATGCTACTCTTTATTTCATGAATCTCCAAAAAAAAGAAAGAATAGAAAAAAATAAACAGTAATAGTTGAATGTAAAAAAAGTTTCAGATTTCCATTAACTCCTTAGGCCTTAATTGACTCATTAGGATTTACAAGGCAGGTCAAGAAGTGTCATTAGTTATTGTCAGCTGATAACAGTCTCCAGAGGTGATCATTTCTCAGACTCTTCAAACCTTGTGGTGACACTCAACAACCATGACCTTCTCTAAGCATCTGACTGAGGATCTGAGAACGAAGCTAACAGATGCTTATAGGAAGCAGGGGACGCTATAAAAAGATATCAAAGTGCCCCAAGCTTGAATTTTCCCACTTTCTGAAATGTCATTGAAAAAAGAAAAAAAGGTAGTTTAAGCAGAAGTCAAGGCAAGACCAGATCTGGATGACCAAGACTTTCTGAGGCAAAGCAAAACCCTCATATGACTGCAAAGGAGCTGCAGGAGCTGACACAGGAAAAAGTGTAAATTCCAAAATCAACTGCCCAAGTACTGGCTAAGAAGAGTGTTTAAACCTTTGCACATGCCACCATTACTGTTAATTTTTGACGATGAAGAAAGGCTGATTTCAATGTGTGTTTGCAGTATTTTATTATCACATAAAAAAAACAAAATGTCGAATTGGTGCAGGGCGGGTCCGTCATCATCTGCAGCATCACTTTTAGGTACAATCGCTAGAATATAATGTATCCTGTCTACAAAGGATCTGCTCAAGTATGTTCGGAAAAGCTTATTTCCCACAAATTGCTTTCTTTCTGTGTGATAAATGATGTGGCGACACAATATCATGAATACATCAAAAACATCAGCAGAAAAACCTGTGCTGTTTTTGATCACTGATAATTACTGTATCTGCACTCCAAGAAGACTCGAGGAGTAAACAAAGTGAGAGCGTGTGTGTGTGTGTGTGTGTGTGTGTGTGTGTGTATGTGAGTGTTCCAGCGCGTATGTTTGTGGATCGTAATTTCCAACTTCTGCGCGACTGGTGGAATAAAAAGTTTATATTGACATCTCTGCGCTCCTGAGTTTGAAACATGAGTTGAAACTGACAGAGGGAATTAAAATCTGTAAACGCCACATTTTCTGATGCCTAATTTGAAAATCAGCTGTCAGAGTTGGTGTTTGTTGATTTTTATCAACTCAAGGGTTATTACATTTCGAGAATGTGACAATTAAAAATCCCTCAATCATTCCCGTGTGCTTTCTATAACCACGCAAACTTGAAAAGTGATATAAAGAGATGTGACAGAAGTAGATGAAAGTGCAGTTGGAAACTTTGAACCTTGCCTGGCAGCGTCAGGTCAAACTACAAAAGGCAAATCTAAATGTTTTAGTTGGCTCCTGAGTTACGCCGACGACACGCTGCGTCCATCATTTACTTGTCTGTAGTCTTTTTGCTTTAGTTAAAGAAAAGTGCACACTCTATGTGCAGCAGAAGTGGCCTCTCTGATGACTGTGTTTAAGTCTAAGAAGCTCACTCCTGGAATAAACAAAAATGGATAATAACTTAGACACCGGTTGGTGAAAAGCTCACTTGACTTCAAGAGTGTGAAAGGAAGGGGTTACAAAGCTGTTTTTCTTTCTCCTTTTTTCCTTTAAACCCACACTCACACCCCTCCTCACACACACAAACACACATACACACACACACACACACACTCCTCACTGCCACCGCCTGCATGCCTCCCCTTCATCTCAGAGGATATATAGAGGAGAAAAAGATTTAAAAGCACTGGAAAAAAGCTCAATTGTTTATTGATTTTATAATAGGCTTAGAGCAAGAGAAATAAAGTGGGGGGGGGGGGTGGGGGGGGGGTGGAAGGGTGAAGGGGGGTGGTGGTGTGGTCAACCACAGGCGATGGCGTGACAAACACGTGGCTTACAGGCAGGTAACAGCGGCTTGTGTCCAAATGCCGGGATATTGGCTTGAAGCTTTTCTTTTTTTTTTCCTGTTTTTTCCAAACTCCCATTCATGGCAATGTTATCCTGCTTTTAAACCAGTGTGGACATAATCGCTCCGCTCACAAACAGGGCACGGCCTCCTCGTCTGAATGTGTGTGTGTGTGTGTGTGTGTTTGCGTGTGTGTGGCAGAATGAAACAGCTCTGTATGAGAGTGCGACCACATAGGGTGAGAAAATCAGAAAAGGAGTGATGGTTACATTTTGTCCTTTGATGAGAGAGCGAAGTTAATTTTATTAAATGCATTTAAAGTAAAAGAATATAGGTGGAATAAAAAAAAAAAAAAAAAGCTTAGGATTGTTTGAGCAGGCTTTTTTGAGTGTGTACAGCAGAGTGTATGTGTCTGCCTAAGAACGAATGGGTGTGTGTAGGGTCTGATGTATGGATGATAACACTAATTAGCTCGTTTTGTTTGGGGCACAACACTCATTAAAAACCCAGTGGGGCCATTAAAGTTACCATCCCTCCAAACCATTGCTGCCACCATATCCATCTAGGCTGCTATCTCACCCAGCTCTCCCTCCTTTTAATGGTCTCTGCTTCAGGTTGTTGGGTTGAGCAAAGATTTGTGGGATTCGGATCACTCCCCTTCTTCCCCTCTTCTCTTCCCCCAGCCACCCACGTCCATATCTCTTGATTTCTATTTAAATCTCTCTCCCCTTATTCTTTTCACCGCTGTCTCTCTTCCTCCACGTCACTCACTTTCTCCCCCTCTCTCTTTGTCTCTGTCTATCTTGCTCTGCCACCTCCAGTCCGAGGCTACATGCTCCATCCATACACTAACAAGTGTTTGCTGAAAAGAAACTGGGGAGGGATTTGTGCTCTTCACTCCCAACAAGGAGGAGGAGGGGGGGGGTGACGGTTGTTTCCAAGCTTTACACAGCCATGTCGCTGTAATACCGACAAACCTCCCCATGATTCAGTTCGGCTTTGCCGTGCCATAAGGCACCCGTTACTCTGCAGCTGGAGAGACTAGAGGCGGAGAGGCCTGCCGGGATTAGACGAGCAGGTGTAGCATCCCGCTAAAAGATACAACACAAAGCCATATTCCAGGCCATTCTCTCTGGGGTTAGCTATGCTAAAGCTAACAGCTTCTGCTGAACTAAAACCAAGGGTTCAAGTCGATCCATTGCAAATATTACTGTCATGATAATGTTTCAGATGGAAGAAGACCAAGAAAAGTGTCTAGAAAGTTTGCTTGGTTTGGGAAAGTCTATGTGCTGTAATGTCAACCTTCAATCAATAGTTGTATCGCTAAAAAACATGTCATTGTATTTTTCTTATTGTTAACAAATGCCATGAAAAAAAAGAACAACAATAATGAATTTATCCTCCTAACAGGTATTGTCTGAGCACTGAAAGCCGGATATATCTTATTTCCCTGTGCCATAAAGCTCCATTGTTGTCCAAAAACTATTAAGAACACTACAATGAGCCACAGGGTTGCACTGGGTGACGTGTCCCTTCATGACCACGAACATGGGCATTGTAACTGCTAATGGCCACAAGATCCTGGAATTAAATTCAGGAACTGCGGAAAGTGACACCAAAGAAAAGTTTGAAGTAACAACCCTTCACTACTGAATCTCTATTGAAAAGGACAAACTTACTTTAAAGGTCCCATATTGTAGAAAGTGAGATTTCCATTCCATTTTTGATTATAAAGCAGGTCTAAGTTCTATATTAATACTGTGAAAGTGCTCAGTCCATAGAGAAATGCACACAGTCTGTATTCAGAAACTGAGCCTTAAAACAAGCTGTCACAACTTCTGGAACTTTGTGATGTCACAACAAAGCAGTCATCACTCTCAGCGGACCCATCTGGACCCACCATCCAGCCTTGCAGGATTTGGTTTCTCTTTACCTGAAATCTTCTGTATTTTAGTGGATCACTCAGAAAATAGTCAGCCAGTCAGAAGAGAGGCTTAGAGCCTCCTCTCTTCTGATTGGCTCACTGACCTGTTGTCACTAGAGCTCCAGAGAGAAGCCTGAGAGAGGAGATGTAAAACTACATTGAGATAGTTTTTGGTTCTTAAAACCACAAATAAATCTTCGTATGGATCAACACTTCAAATAAAACACAGGAGAAAAAGAAAATCTGGGACCTTTAATAAGTCCAAAAGACTAATGAAGATGTAGGTGTTCTCTTTAGTTTTTGGGCACTGATGGCCTTTCAGAGGCAGCTGAAGTCATTGGTTAGAAACACAATTGGTGAACCAGAGGATTTTTTTTTTATTTATTGGCAAAAATGCAGAACAACTTACAGCCCAACAGAACAGAGAAACAATTCCAAAGATGAAACAGAAAAAGAAAAAGAAAGAATGCCAGCCAAAAACTATGAAGTGGTTCAATGCCGTTCCACCCTGCCGACTGCCATGAACACACACTAGTCCACCAAAATATGTATATCTCCAGCGGCTGAATCTAAATACACCACTCACTCCCGTTTGAGTAATGGTTGATAAAAAACTACAGTACCCAGCTGTTTTAGACAAATCTTTAATGAAACAATATTTATGGCCTTTTTTTTACGCAGATTAGAGTTATGTATCCGGAAGATTAATACAGTGCTGATCTTCATCTTTCCACAAGACAATAAGTAAAATACAGAATGATGCCAGCAGTATCTTTTAAGATCTATGTAAACACGCCTTTCCACAAACACACACACACACACACACACACACACACACACAGTACTCCCCTGTAACCTGTGTGCGGTTGCTGAGCAAAGCTTACATGACACCACGAGTACGTACTCTAAGTGCCCGGTCATATCCCGTGCACTCCCTTTAGCCGTGTTGTTGAAAGGCAAGACTCTGAAAATATCCCTGGTCTCAGGTCTGGATATTAAGAGTGTTGATTAGATATATGAGTTTGCCATTTGCCCACGGAGCGTGGAGTGTCTCCGACAGAACTGGGGACCATATGGCTGGTGAGAGATTTCCCCCCCTCTCTTCCTCTTCGCGCAGCCTGACAGCTGGATGGCTGCTAACTGGGGACGAGGAAGCTTGGCAGCTGCAGCTGAGAGCAACGCTTTGATGCTGCTCACCCTTTTTCACTCTCTCTCTCTCTCTCTCTCTCTATCTTCCTCTTCCTCTCTCTCTCTCTGTCTCACACACACACACATGCGCGCGCATGCACACACACACACACACACACACACACACGCACACATGCACACACTTGCTGAGAAGAACCCACACACCAACTACCAACCAGTGTTAACTTTCTACAGGTTGGACAAGAGAAACAATACAAACAGGAGGTGGAAGTGAGCATAAAGAGTCATGACCGAATCCTGCCGCTCTGTTCAATGATTTTAGCTCCTTACAGCTAGATTTACGAGCGTAGTTAGCTTCAACAGTAACTTCTTCATTGGTGGTGGGGGTACGCTTTTTAATAAATGTTTTAATAAACAATGACAAAGGATGAAAAATACAAGTTTTCTGCTTTCCGAGATGTGTAAATCTGCTGTCGTATACATGACAGCGCGCGGAGAGGAAGGAGGGAGGGCACCCATGGGTGAGAGGAGAGGTAGTGGTGGTGGTGGTGGTGGTGGGGGTTGCAATAAGGTGGAAGAGAGAAGAGGAGGAGGAAGAGGAGGAGGGTGAAAAGGCCTCTGGGAACACATTAAGATGTACAACTGGCAAGTACAAAAAAGTCTGGGATTTTTTATTTCCCTTTTTTTTCTCTCTCTCTTTTTGTACTTTGACTCAAAGGGATCTTTCATCATTTCTTAAGCAGAAAAAAAAAGAAAGACTCCTTTGGATGTTTAGATGCAGATACCTGGATGCTTTGTGCCAAATGAAAGAAAACTCCATTCTTTCACATAAAAGTGTAACAGCAGGCAGGTGTTTTCTTTCTTTCTTTTTGTTTTTTTTTGTTTAGTTTTTAATCTTATACCTCATCTGTACCATGCTCACTGCACTGTAAAGTACAGCGATGTGCACACAATATGCATTTTTCTTGAATGAATGTAGCTCTAAGTGCAGAATATATGATGTTTTTAATCGAGGTCACTCCAGACAACAACGTCTGTCTTTGAAGAATAACTCTGTTTATTCCGACCTCTCTCTGCACTCGCATCACAAAACCATCAGTTTACACTAAGTGCTGCACAATATGATAAAATGCATGTTTAACATGTTGCCATAAACACACAGGTAGGTTTGATACATGTCATGTGAAGTGTCAGTAGTGTCAGTTTTCTTTTTTTGTTGTTTTTTTTTTCCTGGAAGGCTGATCCTCCCTTTATGCTTCTCCACTTTCAAAGACACCATCTCTCAGACTACATGTCCAAACTGTAATCCCCCTCTCTTTTTCTCTCTATCCTCCCCTCCTCTTTTACTCTTTACATCCCCCTTGTGTTCAGTCGCCACCTGATCTGCTGGCCTCCATGCCCTTCTCTGTTTTCTTTTCCTTCTTCTTCTCCCTTGCTTCATCCTCCTCTCACTCATTTGCCTTTACTGTACCCCCCCCCCACACACACACACACACACACTCACACACACCACCACCACTCTTGCGCTATATTCATCTCACTCTCTCCTCCTTTCTTTCCACCAGCATAGCTCCTCCCATCCCTCCCCTTGTTGAAAGGCCCCCTGTTGCTGCCTTGCTATCAACCAGCCCTGAACTGGTGAACATGGTGTAAGGAGGGAAGGAAGGAAAGAAGGGGGAAGAGGAGAGGAGAGGAGAGGAGAGGAGAGGAGAATAAAGGAAAGGAGAGGAGAGAAGAGGAGAAGAGAGGAGAGGAGAGATGTATAAGAGGAACAAGGAGAGAGGGAGCGGAGATGGCTGGAGCCAAGAGGAGAGCAGCTGGGCACGGCTAACAGGGAATGATAATGACCTCAGAAATCTGCTGTTCGCTCCACAACAATAGGGTGCTCAGTCGCCTGGAAAATTGTGTTCATCAGCTAGCTCTGCTCACTTACTAATTGACATTGCCAAATATTTTAAGAACAATTGGAAAGTGGCAGGGTGAGAGAGTGAAAAAAAAACCAGAGCTAGAGATCTTAATCCCTGGACTTAATTCCTCCCTCACTTTTTTTTTTGCCTCTCCCTTTTTTTTTTCCCTCTTCTCCCTCTCCCTACTTTCTCTCACTCCTCCTTCTCTCTCTCTCTCTCTCTCTCTCTCTGTCTTTTGTGATGAGGAGATAGCTACAACTAAGAAAAAAAAGCACATTTTTCATGTCGCTCTCTGCTCTCATGTCAGCACCCTGATGTTGACACAAAAGGCTTTTTATGTGACCTGTCAATGGGGTTAAGAGGAAGAGATTGGCGGGGGGGGTGGGGGGCTGGGGTGGGTGGGGGTGGGTGTGTGGCAAAATTAGAGAATGACAGAGCAAGGAAGAAGAGAAGAGAAGCAGAAAAGCGGGGGATCATGAGAGAAGGAATAAAAAAGAGCAAGCAAGAGATTCCCTAGTCATGGTATCACATGCCTGGCTTCCATTTTTAATGAGGCAAAGGTCAATGTATTCTCTTGCTCTTTCACTTACAGGAGAAACCTCAATCATGCCCAAGTTAACTTGTTCAAACAAAGACCCCCACCCACCTCCCCATCCACTTCACACCCCCACCGCGCCGGGTCCTAGTCTACCCACCATCCAGCGCTGCCCATTTGCATTCCTTGACCGAGAACCCTGCCTCATTTCACAGGAATCCCACATTGACGGAGTCAGACAGCTGTCACCAGACAGAGAAAAGGGAACTTGGCGTTCGCCCTCATTCAGCTTCGCCCTCCCTCCCTCCCTCCCTCCCACCCTCCCTCTGTTAAGCACACACACATAAACAATCAAAGGAAGGGAAACTTTTTTTTTTTTTTTTATGCCAGTGTAGTTTTGACTGAAGGAGTGACAAACCTGCCTGCTGAGTCTGAATCTGTGCATTTTTATGTGCATCCTCAGGTTGAGGCTCGGTAAACACGCTCAACACTGAGTACAAGTTGTGACTGTGATGTTAATTCATGTCTTTCTTTCACTCTCGCTTTTTTCTCTTTCTCCTGCGCGTTCAAAGTGAAGTTCCTGCTGCATTTTAAAAACTACTCTTACACGTCTCCTCTTCGTCTTCCTCTTCCTCCTGCATTTTGCGAGTCGACGTGTCTTTCCTCTATTTTTTGCTCAGTTTCAGCAATGACACCGGAGAAGATAGCTTGTTGATGTATTAAGAATATTAATATGCAAACAGTCTACCTGACGGAGTAAGGCAGCCTTCTGTTATGGAAAGATAAATATTATGTTTTAATTATAAAAACATAAAACAGAAACGGGGGGAAGACAGAAGAAGAGGGAGGAGGTGTGCGTGAGTGTGTGTGTGTGTGTGTGTGTGTGTGTGTGTGTGTGTGTGTGTGTGTGTGTGTGTGTGTGTGTGTGAGAGAGAGCCAAGGAATCTTGTTCTAGGAGAAAGGTACGCTATGTTTTGGCAAAGATTTGGAGTTGAAAAGAGTGGATGGCATAATGTGATGCTGTTTACTGAGGAATGTGATGCCCTGTCATCTCACTCGACTCAGTCTCTCCCTTCTGGATTGCCCGTGTCATTTTTTTCTTCACCTCTCATCCGCTCTCTCAACAGTCTTTTCTTCTTCTTCTATTTCTTCTTCTTTCTGTCCCGGCTTCATAACCAAATGGGGAATCCTAACGTGATCATTAAGACATAAAACGGGCTGATAAATGTTTCATAAGAACAAGACTAGCCACTGATAGCCACCCAGGAATACTGAGGAGCAAACCGAGTCTTGCAGTCCTTCCCCTCGTTCAAACACACTCGTCGGAATACAATTGGAATTTTAAAATATCTAAAAAGCCTGGGCTAATTCCCACCATGGGTAATATTTACAAATTGAGTCTGAGAGACGGGGTAGGAGAGAGAAAGAGAGAGAGCAAGGAAGGAAAAAAGAAATCAAATGAACTGTGCAAGGAAAAAGAGAAAGAAGAACAGAGAAATAAATTGCCCTTTTATATTGTGCAAGCGTGTACAAAAATACTAAGTCTGCATTTATCCGAGACATGTCAATCAGCGCAGCACACTGACAATTAGTGCGTTTGAATAGAACTTTTATCATTTACCAGACACCAGAGTCCTGACCTACTGTACAAAAATACAGCTCGGGGAATGAATGTGCCTGTAATACAATGACTGTCTATTTAAGTTTGGTGACACATAAAAAATACAGATATGACAGGCCAGGCTCCTTCAAATGAGCGGGGGGTAGAAAGCTCAGGTTTTGTAACCATTGAGTTCTCTGATTATAGAGAAAAGAAGAATAGTGTGAGGGGTAGGGTGGGGGGGTAGTAGAGGAACGGATGTCAATTACAAAGACAAAATAATTTATGCAGAGTGGAGAAATGGAAAAAAAAAAAGAGAGACATAATTCATTATTTTTTAATGCACATAGTTTTACACACATATATTATGGTGCACACACTCACAGAGGACTGGCCTCATTTCAAAGTGCTGGCTGCAGTGTGAGGTAGTGAAGTAGCACTGTTGCATACTGGAAGGAGCTATATGTTATTTATTATGGCTTTTTATATTGAGAGACCTAATAACAGGTTAGCTTTACTCTTCCTAGCTGATCTGTGTATTCGCTGAGATTTCAGACTGCAAGTTCATTTGTTTGTTTTATGTTCACTCTAGCACCAGATTTACTTTATATATACAGTATATATATATATATATATTATTATTATTATTTATTTATTTATTTTTAAACTTTTTTATTTGTCTAGAAAAAATGTGGGTTGAGTATCAAACTTCATTCCTTTACTCGCCAAGAGCTGTCTCCAGAGGTGGAAAGCAGCCTTCTTGTTCTATTACTTCTTATTTTCGACTGACTGGCCCCGGTCTGCTCGGCCCATCTCGTCATTGTCCAATACTAAGTTACTGTAGCGTCCAGGCTGCCCTGAAGAAGTAGCACTGCTGAGAGGACGTATTATAACCTCTTGTCTTGTAAACGCAAGACTGGCAGGTAAAAAGATGTTAGTGCTAACGTTGGGTATGAAGCAGTAGCAACATTTAAAAAGGACTATGTGAATACACAAAGTGATTGCTAGGTGTATGCAGTCTAGCAGGCAGTTGACATGGGGCCCCAGACCCTGAGTGGCTCTAAAAGCCTAAAATCAACTGCATATCAGATTATGTCAGATTGACGTCTGATTGTCACTAATTAGTTAGTTGCTAATTTCTTATGGAATTTGCAGCATTAGGGAAAAATATCCAAGTTGCTTAAATGTTCCATGTTTGTACTGTTTACACAGAACGGCAAGACAAAATAAAGGGCAACATTCCCGCCCTGAACAGGCTGTGTAAAAGGGGCTAAATGTATGTAAATCCTACCTCATTTGAAAGTACAGTGTGTATACACCCCCCGGTTCAGCTAACAGATACATCTTTACACAGTTCTCTCAAAATGTTCAGAACCAGGATCCAGAACACTTTATCAATGAATAAGCTGCGGTTTTGGCCAAAAATGTCTGGTTTTTTAATTCTTTATTACATGTTCATAATACTGATAAAAAACCTAAAAGGTATTCCTCTTTAATATTGCCAGTATTGAAAACACACTGGCTAATACTAGCTGATAATAGCTAGTTAGACTGGATTTGTCACCATGCATATTCATAGCCGTATGGATCTTGTTCAAGTCTACTATATTTCTGTTTTAATGACACAGTAATTACACTGTAACAGTTTGTCTGCATGTGTAATTACGCCCCCATTGTACTGTCGCAATTAGATGAATATCCACGCTTTATAACCTAAGGCGTCAAGTTGGCAAATCCAATTTCAATTTGTATGAAGCAAGCATTTTGCCTGCTTGTTTGAGCCACGGTAAAGACCAGGGATATGCAGGCTAATCCTCACCATGTTAAAATGCTGTTCCTCTTAAAGAAAAAAAAATGTAGACATGGGGGATTCTCTGGAGAGAAAGAGAGAGAGAGAGAGAGAAAGAGAGAGCCAGAGGGAGTGTATAGAGTCTTTTACAGCCCGGAGCCAAGAGGTGGGAGTGAGGTTTAGGGGTAGTGGGAAGGTTGTGGAAGTGCATGTAAGGAGGAATTCTGCTGCTTTAGGCCTTACATGTGCGCAGCAAAGCCTATTTTTTACACATTCAGCTACAATTTGCAGAATGGGGGAGACGCTCTCGTGCAAAATGAGGATTTTTAATGGTGGGTTACGGCATGTAAGAGCTGGCACAAAAAAGGCAATGCTTTCCAGCGAACTGGGCTATTTAAGATGTGATGAGCTGCGTTCCCCCCGTCAGGTCTACCTGTTGCTGAACCTTCCCAATATGCAATGTGTTTTCTCTAAACACAGCTTCTTTGAGGCATGATCATCGCAGGGAACAATAACGATGTAGTGAAGTCAGTACAAGGATAACTAAACAAAAAAAAAAAAAAAGATGGTGATGGGCATAAATGTAATTACCTCTTTGTTTTCTTTAAAAAAAGAGGGAAAAAAATAAAGAATTTTACTGAATAAGAAGCATGCTCAAGGTTAGCTTCTGAGCTTTCCTGTAAGAAGGAAGGTCTTTAAAGGACATCTCTGACAGAGGCCTTTGTTTTTCAGCACTTTTTCTTCCTCACTTCTCCCTTTTTTCACACGTTGCTTTTAAACAAGTGCCATCTCAAAGACAAAAGCGGCGGAGTTGACCTTCTTTCACAGTTGAGATGTTATTGTTGATTACTATAATTTAAGTTTAACTCAAAATTGCTGTGGGTAGGTGGCGGGGCACAGGCTCACATGTAGACAGACGCATGCTTGCAGGTGCGCACACACACACACACACACACACAAACATACAGTTAGAGAGAATTTCATGCTCTTCTTTTTTAAACGTGAGATATTAAGATAAAGACAATGGTACAGTGGCCACATCCTGTTCACAACAGAAGAGAGTGATATGCACACATACTGTAAAGCACATAACCCCCCCTCCCCCCCTCACACACACACACACACATACACGCAGAAACACACACACACACACAACAAAACATGCATACAGAGGAGAAGCATGACACCTTTCTCCACATGAGACTCAGACACATTTTTTCTCACACATCAAAGCTTCTAATTTGAGAGTCCCTGAGCTCCAAATGTGAATCACATTGTGTAAGTTGTGAAGACAGACAAGTTTCACTACTTCTGAATAAAAAACAGGAAGTAGCAAAACAAGCATATTTAACATTTTTAATGTCAAATCTGTTTACTTCTCACTTTTTTTCTGAAAAAGCGTATTCCAGTTTATTCAGATCAGTGCATGCCTAATCATTTTATTCTACCCTTCTCTACAAAATCTATTTTCCAGCTTTGCCACGCTCTGTAGCAGCTAGCTACAGTTCGACATCCTGTTTTGGCACAAATCTCTGCAATAACAATATAAGGACAGCCTTTGAGATAGGACAGTGGCAGACTGACAGAGAGTTTGAATGGTTCCTGTGTATCACTGGGCTAAGGGTGCGACACACTACCTGTAATACATACAAACAAACAGTTAGGCAGAAACAGCAGGAAGGCCTTGTGGAAACCAACAGGCATTTTTTGTGCAAAGTTGCCAGCACATATCTTCATTTATTTTTCTACTTATATTTCTGTCTTTAATCCTACCCTCCTTCTCCAAAAATAATGACTAGGGGGCGAGATTTAACCACTCAACTAAATCTAATGCATTCATTTGTGCTTTGTTAGCATTTGCTGGTAAATTCTACTGGTTTTATTTGTCAATTATTATTTTAATTCACTTTTTTTTATACTGCACACTCATTGTTAATACAGTACTTCTGAAGCTGTTGAAACACCACAAGCTGTACCCATCAGATTCAAAGTGCTTGAGTCAAAAGAGACATACAGAGAGAGGGAGAGAGAGACAGATGGAGAGAGAAACTTCCAGCATTAAAATTCAGAAGATAATTACATCCGCTACACCCCCACCCTGTTGAGAAAGTGTTATGTTTAATAGTCTCTATAAAGAAAATAGGTTTTTATCTCACTCTCATTTTCATTAATTCCTAATTGGGGTGGGGGGTTGTCTGTTATTATTTCTTAGATTAAAATAAACATAGCCTATCCCATGTTCAAACCCATCACACTACACGGGCATGATAAGGACTTTATGCCTCTGTGAATAAATAAACAATTTCGTCTCCACTGGTGGAATTAAGTTGCTTACAGCCTTAAGCTAAGCCACTCTGATTTATATTTATATTTATTTATATTTTTTTCCTCATAGGACTTAAAAGCACATCCTTGCTTTTGCAAATGAAGTTCACCAATTTTTTTTTGACCTGTTTTATATGTATAGCTTTAATTAGTGTCTTGTTTAGCTTAAACCGACTGATTATCGCATAGTCGTGACCTAATTACCACGCACGTACTTAACGCCAGAATAGTGCCCCGAGGAGCAAGCGAAAGTTACCTTTAAAAACTTGTGTAATCATTAGCAACGAGCCTCCCTTAATCCCACTAAACATACACTTATCTAGCCCCGGCCGGCCTGTATTTGCCGGGTAGGGAGAAGGGAGGGGGTATGGTTGTCTCCAACATGTTTATTAAAGACATTTATTAATCGCTGTGGTTAAAATGAGTTCGTCCCTACGCTCCCAGTCTTTACTCAGTGTTCCACAGGGATCTAGGCTGCTAACCTGCAAAATGTGGATGCAATGGTGGAGCAGGTCTCTTTCTGGATTGTGTTCTCTGGGGTCTTGTGTTTGGCTTAATGTGAATTGTGGCAGCAACACAGAAGTGTCAGGGGACAAATGTTACCATGTACAGCAATAACTTAAGTATCTAAGTTATGTAAAGAATGTGTAGTTCTGATTCTTTGAAGGGTATTTGTGCTAATTTTCATCCCCTTTAAAGAGGTGGATTTGACACACTTTTATAGGCCTAGCTGTAAAATTAAAGAGCTTCTTAGTGGAAATCGAATCAAATGAATGAATGAAACATAATTCCCTAGTGTATGTCATGAAATAAAATTTAGATTCAGACCAAATAATACAAGTTGTTACCATTCATTCTGACTTTTCTCTTACCTGAAGATGGTGAGGAGGGATGTGGGCTGTCATCCTGGACACTTCCGGTCTGGGAGTGTCCTCCTCCAGCTCCGCTCTCTTCTGTCACATTGGATGAACCGGGAGTGGTCGAGCGGCTAATGGACTGGGACTCGGGGTCACTGGCTGACCCACGACGTTCATCCAGACCCTGTTGCTGGAGCACTTCCTCGATGCCTCTCCTGTCTTTGCCATGGATACGGGAGTGGACAACCATCTGATGGTAGGTTCTGAAGATCCGGCCACAGTCAGGGCACTCTGAAGGCTTCTCCTTTAGACCGGAGAGGCTGGAGAGGCTGTAGTCAATGTTTGGGCTTCCCAAGCCAGCCAGGGCTCCAGGAGCCTCAGAACTACCATGGTGAGACATTAAGTCACGATGACTGTCAAAGCCTCTTCCATCCTCCTTCATGGACATCATGGCTCCACTAGAGGCCTTGGATCCCTGCAAGGCCTCTGAGAGCTGCTTCTGCTTGGAGCTATCATTGGAAGAAATCAAGGAGTAGTCTTGTTTATCCTTTGAGAAAGTAGCCAAGGCCCCAGCACCACCCATATCATCTTCTTGCCCTGGGGGTATGTGGTGCTGGTGCTGCTGCTGCTGCTGCTGCTCCTTAGGCATGAAGGCCCTGTCCATAGCCATGCCACGAGCCATTATCTGCCAGGCTTGGTAGCTACTGAGGGAATCCATCTCTGCCACTTTCGCAGCTGCCTGGAGGCGCTCCATGCAGCTCGACTTGAGTGGTGGCACAAGGTTTAGACAACCCAGGAGTGAGCGCTTCTCGTTTTCACCCAGCCCATGGCCCATACCTCCTGCCATTGGCCCCAGCAGCTTCCCTAACATCTCTTTTTCCTTCATGGCTATCCCCGCTTTAGCCAACATCTGGTGCTGCTCACTCAGGCCCTGTTTGTCTGGAGAAAGGAAGCCTCCCTGAAGACAGGAGATGTAGCGTGAGTAAAGGTTAGCATGGGCTTCTTGAGCCAGATTGCTCATGCTATTGACGGCAGCAATGTCCTGCTCACTGGGCTGGGGAGGCTTGCTCTTGATGGCCAGCTTGTTGAGATGTACCTTCATATGGTTCTTCAGGAACCAGGGTTCCTTGAAACGACGGCCACAGATTTGGCAACAGTGTTCAAAGGAGTCCTTGTGCTTGCGCATGTGACCCTTCAGGAACCAAGCTTGGCTGAACACCTGTCCGCACACATCGCAGCGGAACTCGGTGGCCATCTGCATGCCACCAGAACCACCGCCACCCTGGCCCTGCGTGGTCTCGGCTGTGATGTGGGCCTTTTCAACGTGACTTATCAGCTCCTCTTCGTGGGAGGCAGCAAACTCACACAGAGTACATTTGTAGGGCTTGTGGAGAATGCGAATGTGGCGGTCCAGCTCCTCTCGCTTCTTGAACTTCCCTTTGCAGAAGGTACAGCGGAAGCCTGTAGTTGGGTTCAGGGACTGTTCATCCTGGGTGCCAGCTGGCTTGGGTGAAGAAGAAGGCTGGGAAACTGTGTCTGGAGTGGCGAGGCCAGAGGGAGGAAGGAGGCCACAAGCTGAGCCTAGCTGCTGCTGCTGGGTGTTAGAGCTGTTATTGAGACCCAGATGGGGTGTTTGAGCTGTCTGGAGGAGACTGCCGCTCCCTCTCATCTGCTTGTCCCTCAGGATGGCCCTCTCCTCCAGCTCATGCAGCAGCCTGTTCTCCTCTCGGACACGGCCGCGGCCCTTACCGAGATTACCCAGTTTATGGGTGCGGAGGTGGATCTTCAAGTTGCCCTTTTGAGCAGCTCGGTGGTCACAGTAGGGGCACTTGAAGGGCTTCTCTCCTGTGTGTGTGCGCATGTGCAGCGACAAGATGCTGTTGAAACGGAAGCGCTTGCCACATAATGGACAGGGATACTTCCTATTCTTGCGGGCGTCATCTTCAATATCATTCATCTGGGACATGATGCCCAAGTTCTGGCCATTGAGAAACTGCTGCAGGTCAACTCGTCCGTTTAGCCCACTTAGCGCCCCCGCGTCAATGTCTCGGTTGAGCTGATTGGCGAGCAAGGCCATCTGACTGCTGATAGGTTGACTAGCCAGGGCTGCGTGATGGGTCTTCTCGTCTAAAGGCGTGGCTGCTTTCTCTTCAGGGATCTGTTGTGGGCGGTGTAGGTCGGGAAAGGCGTGTCCTAGCTGGGCAGTTAGCTGGTGAAGCTTTTGACTTATGGGGTAGCGGCCATTCAAGACTGCACTGCTCAGATGGGCATCAGCATCAGGCACCGCTGATGACACACCAAGACACAAACTAGAGTCCTCCATCCTGTAAAACAAGACAGGAAAGGAAGTACCACATTAAAAATGATAGAATTGCAGAACTAGAAATATTTCAAAACCAATGCCAATGGTGGGTGCCAATGCCGTGTATGTCCAACCACATGGTCAGAATTATTGTGCTACTTCATTTAGGGAACCAACACCTGTCCTGAAATAAATGTTTTTGTCTTTGACGCAAAGAGCACCGCATGAATTGTCAGCACCAAGGGCCTGGAAAAAGCTGTGACTCCATAGAAGTAGAACTTTTTCAAAATGTAACACCATTTTGGATGGAATAATTACTCTGTAAACACAGTCAGCAGTGTATAATTAAACTACTTGTGCCCATCCTATCAGAATTCTTCCAATTACATGCCTTAATGAAATGGAGCAACGGCATTGTCAGGAAGCCACCGCAATACTACAATTATGATATTAACAATAGCACTTAAAACCAAGGGGTTACTCCAGTAAACACAACACTCTTATCTTGGTGCAATGACACTTGTCTTGGTGCAATATTCCATTAAAGAACCACACTACATTTGATCTGAATCACTTTGCTTTCCTTTTGCTTTTTTCTATTCCCCCAAATTCTCTCTCTGTCTGTCCTCTTATTCTAAAACTCTTTTACAGTTTACAGGGTGGAGAAAACACTGGTTTCTATTTCGAACAAAAAAAAAAAAGATAAGCACACCCTCCAGTCTCAGAGGAATAAGCAGGTAGCACTTTGTTGTGTTCCTACCTACTGCATGATACATGCCGATTGAAATATATCATGACTTTCTGAACATGCTGTATTATCACTGTAAGTGTTTTCATTTCATATGTACAACATCAGTGAATAAATAATATAAAAAAAGAATAACACTGATTTTAATGCAGATCCATCTGCTCTCCAGATGGTGAGGTATAAACATCTATCTACACACTTCCTCTGGCTGCTGGCAGGGGTCAAACCCTCAGAAACAATAACCATGGTTCTGCTTTGGTCAACAAAATATTGTATAATATCTCATTACACTGATTAGTATGCTGCCTGGTAACAGTGGCAGCCACTGTGCTGTTACACATTATTGTAATCATCAAAAAAGCCTTTCATGGAGAGGCGATGTAAAGGCATTACAACTGGCATTAGGTGAGTTCACTTTTAAGAGAAAGTGGTATCATTTTAGACGGCGTATGGACCCAATCTGGCAGCAATGGGGCACACCCACATTAAATATGTTCACACATGTTCAGTAGACACTTTACAGGCATGAAGGGCAACTAAGGTTTCTGCCAGACTCTGTCTTTCTGTTTCCCTCTCTCCACCTACAGTATGTTTCTACAGCATGGAGGACTCCGCATTGTGCCAGGCTCATTTGTTTTCTCATTCATTTGAATTTTTTTCTCTCTCTTTCCTCTCTCTCTCTCATCAGTAGGAGGTTAGTAGACATAGGGAGTGCCTGTTCTTTTAGACACTGGCCCCTCCAACACACTGTTGATGGTTGGATTCTTATCTTGAGGACATGAATTAGAGACTGTGACCAGCTTCCACTTGTGTTTAAAGGAATGTGACACTTGTGGGCTTGCCTTTTGAATTCTCCCCACAAGTATCATAAAGCAATTCTACTGAATTCATCAAGAATATAATGGCCATGCTATGTTCTGCAGGCTTACGTCTCACAGCGAGATGTGCTCCTGTCAAAGTCTACTTAAATCTCTGACAGATCTTATGATTGTATTTCTCAACTGAGAAATAAAGCATTTTGATAAAAAATTAAGTTAAAAAAAATGTGATACAGTTGAAGGGAATAAAACTGCCCATAGTAAAAAAAAAAAAAAAAATTAATAGAAAACAGGCCTTTTTCGGGGATTTAAACATGGGTTAACTTCTAGCTTTCCTTCAGCAGTGGAAGTAAATGAAGCCTTGAAAGTTAATGCAAACAGTTCTTAGAGGTTGATGAGTGACAAACCCTCTGTTTGTACAAAGGAAATGCTGGAACAAACTGCGTTACTACACTCTCTGATGAATGATTAAAGTTCCCATATTTTACACTTTTACAGTTTTATTTGATGTTGATGTATAAACATAGTTTAAACAAGTAGCCAACAAGTATAAACAAGTTTTACACCTCCTCTCTCAATCAGAAGAGAGGAGGCTCTGAGCCTCTCTTCTGATTGGCTGACTGTTTTCTGAGTGATCCAATAAAAATATATCAGATTTCAGGTAAACACTCATAGAGAAACCAAATTCTGCCAGGTTGGATGGTGGGTCCAGGTGGGCAGGGCTTGGGGCATGGCTGAGAGCAGTGACTGCTTCGTTGTGACATCACAAAGTACAGTTACAGAAGTCCTGACGACTGGTTTTAAGGCTCAGTTTCTGAATATAGGCTGTGTGCATTTCTCTGTGGACTAAGCGCTTTGATACTTTCACAGTATTAATATAGAACCTAGACCTGCTTTAGAATCAAATAACACATGGACATCTACCTTTATACAGTATGGGACCTTTAAGATAATACTGAACTGCAGGAAGAGGTGCTTTATATTGTTATCAGAATGGTTAGAAAAAAGCAAGTAACAAATGAAGACGGACTGGTTGAGCAAGGCTTCATCCTACAGCAAGATAATGACCCAAAACATTAGAGGAACAGAACAAGCTTCACATGGTTAAGACCAGCACAGTTCACATGGGGCAGTTTAAAGATGAACTGCACTGAAGGTAAAAGCAAAGAAAACTACAAGTGCAACACATTGGTGGGGGAACTTGTGCAACAGTTTTGGGACCAACCTTCCGAACAATGTTTCATTTCCATTGTAGAAAGAAATAACGTCACAAGTGTGTTCAGCTGTATGAGTCAAAAATGTCTAAATTTTTCGTAGAATTTCAGATTTCTTTTTTCTCTGTTCTTAAAGACATCTTTAATCATCTACATCCTTAATTTAAACTGAGACATTACACTATGTAAATGTCAAATATATATATAGTATGTGTATGTGTGTATATATATATATATACACATACTGGAGGGTATATGTGTACATTTATTATGAGAATAATATTGGGAAAGAATTGCAGGGAAAGATAAAACTTTGTTAGACTGCTTTAAATGACTTAGGTTTTAAATTGTATTTATGTGACACCCCAGCTTCCATCACCAGGCGTGCTTATATCGGCAAAGACCTTATTTGAATGGGCCTTTTTTACAGAGACGGCTGCCTTTTGGAATAGAAATCTGTGATTTAAACTAGGCTGATGAGCTGTTGCTCATTTGGGGAGATAGCAGCTTGCCCTTTTCTTCAATTTGATTTCTGCCTTTATCTTTAACATATAACAAAGGCAGATAGACAATGGAATAATGTGAAATGAACTGACGAATCCAGTTTGTGTTTTTTATAAACGTATCCTGGCTGACGAGCGTATGCAAATGAGGCACATTAATATGCTTGCTTTGCTCCCGAGTCATTTTATATTTTTTCCCCTGATTAAAAAGGACATTTCTTATGTGACATCCCCCCTCTGCTCATATCAACACACACATGCAAGGGAATTTGAGGGTGGTGTAAAAGCAGGAGCACACACACACACACACACACACACACACACACACACCACACACACACACACACACACAAGCACGCACGCACACACACACACAACCCCTTTGACTACAGACAACAATTCAATATGCGAATGCCCTCTAAAAGACACGGTGAGTGTGTTGCAACTCACCCAGCGCTATCAAATGACTGCACGCAGAAATCACGTCAAACAACTTGCTCTATTTTGACATCGTCCTCACTGTTGCTGTTGCCAAATATCCATTGAATGTAAGGAAGAAAACAACTCTCTTCAATGATATATAAATATAAAGCTTTTAGAAGATCAAGGCTGAGGATTGTCACTCTTACCCGTTGTGTTAAGGAAAGATCTGGGGCCACTTTGTCTCTGCCACGGCTGTGTAGCCTGTGTAGACTCCATTATGAAGAAGACATCTACTGTGTGTAGCTTTACATCGCTACAGTATCTATCTGCCGTTATTCTAACCCGTATAACCTTATTATTTCCTGGCATGTACAGCAATGCTGCCTCATTAAAACTACTGGTTCCTCTGATACCTCTAAAACCACAAAGACTTCCTTTAGCATTTTCTCACGATGGTTCAGTTGTTGTCTTTATAGTTTGTGGTTTAATATTCAGCAAAGCACCACGTGCACCCGTAAACACTCGAAAATCTGCCACATATTCACACACGTACGCACGCACACACACACACACACACACACAACACTGATGTCACTCTGCTTCTCTTAATGCATTTTTCTTCTCTGCTCCTTTTCTCTTCAAGCCTCAGCTTAATTATAAGTGGTATCTGTAATACAATGGAAGTGTATTTCAGCATTTGAATGTGCTCAGTTCATTTCTGTCATTATCAATAGTAGCGAGCATCATAAATGCATATGGGATTTTCTTTTTGTGCTCCTCTCTAATTGTAACCATATAAATTATAGAAGTATGTGAAAAGCTGTTTCAATATTAGAAAGAGATACCTATTATAAATTCAAATTAAAGTCAACAATTTCAAACAAAAAATTCTGAATTCACAAGGCCTCGAGTTTTGTCATAAAACTTTCCTCTGGCATTTAAGACAAGATGTGTGGGGAAGGGGGGACTACAGGATCGAAAAGCCATTAGTTGGACTTTACTTTGTTATTTTGGCATGTATCGACACCGAAGCTATCGATTAATCACAATGCAATACCTCATTAAGTCCTAATGAACAAACTCATTGCGTTAAACAAATCAATCATTATTAACAATGTGTTGAATTCCATCATATTTGCACCAAATCATTAATGAGACGACTGCGTTGCTACAGCAATCTGATGTTGAAGGGAAATTGTGGATGTTTACCATATGTTACATGTACTGAGAGCTGCAGGTTGTTTGGAGCCATTCAAAAGCTGCAAATATGCTTTCAAAGTACAAACAGAGCATCTTCATCTTTTCAAAGATCTGTAACTTTTTTTTTTTTTACAGGAAAGTTAGTTGGAGTTAGAGCTCAGTAGGTAAAACAGACCAGCTACAGTACAAGCTTTTCTTCCTGCCTTGTGTTTTGTTCTGTTGCAGGTGGTCTTTGCAAGGTATTTAATTAATCCAATAAAAAAAAAGAAAAAAAAAAAGAAAAAAGCTGCCTTGTTTTTTCTTTCCCCTCTGTCTCAATCTCACTCTTTGACTTCACTGCATTATTACTTTCTGTAATGAGGCGAAAACACTCTGAACTGTACACGGAAGGCAAGTCACACACAACCCGTACCAGATTCAATCCTGACTCCATCCCATGCCTGGAGCCTCCTCTTGATCAAAACTCATAACTTTGCACGATCAAATAGAAGTTTCAAAAATGGATTGTTTCTATTTTGAAGAGGAAATTAAAAAAAAAAGTTGAGTTGCAGACGTTACCAAGATCCGATCGGATCTAGATTTGATCTGTATTTGTTTTTTTCTTACAAATACAGATTTAATTTCAATGAAAATAAATGCATTAATACATATATTTAGGATATAAATAAATGTGTGCCTAGTCTCCCATCTCCCAAAGGACTACTGGATCTTTGGGGAGGTTTTTCCAGAGTTCTGATAGGCTGGACAAAAGCAGTGTGCGCGTGTGTGTGTGAGTGTGTGTGTGTGTGTGTGGACACCATCTTAAACACACCACTGGCAAGACAAAAAAAAAGACATAATATTTTAGGTGACCACGGGACATCCAACAGTTTAAAATGTAGGCATAACACGGAATTAACATAGCGCCTTACTCCGCTTTAACACGGAGAAAATAACAGCAAGGGAGCGAGGATGAGATGAGACCACAGACTCAATAGATCAGTGACAAATGAGTGAATGAACAGGAGCCTCTGCCTCTCCCTCTTTCTACTGAACAATATGTCATTGAGGGCTGTTTAAGAGGTCCTGTCAACAGGTAGTTCAACTTTCAGCTCATCCCTGCTGATCAGTGGGAGCCTTCCTGACAGCGAGAAAAGAAAGACACCGGGAGAGAGCAAGAGAGAGAGAAAGAAGAATGTTTTTGGTCTTTTTATCCGTCCGTCGCTCTGACAGCCTTGCAGGGGATGCCATGGGAGGAAGATCAATGCAGGACAAGCGGATTCCCACAGTTCATTGTTCTGGGCCAGCCAAATCATCTTCCCAAGACGGCCGGGAGCTCAAAGCTTCCCTTTATGATAACCATCCCTGGTATTATTCCCACTATGATGATGATGACCTGCAGATGTCTCTGTCTCTGTGTGTGTGTGAGGGTATGTGTCTGTGTGTCTGTGTGTGTGTGTGTGCATGTACATCTGTGAACACCTCTCCCCTCCTGAGCGCGCTACAATAGTGGTCACAGTGGCGCGGACAGACCCCTGCAGCAGCGAATAAAGCAGAGCGATGAGCACAGGATTAATAGTGCCAAACATTTGTAAAGCAGTCTCTCTTTGGTGAGGTACAGTGACGGGAGCCAAAGCCAAAAAATAAATTAAAATTATTACGAGCTGACATGATAATGATAGTGAGGGCGCCTCATCTTACACTTATACACTGCATCAATCCTGCTTTAATACTGCAACTGCTGCAGCTTATTTCAAAAGAATCTGAATCACTCAGGCCTCGGAAAATTCCCATTCTGTATAAAGGTAGATGTCCATGTGTTGTTTGATTATAAAGCAGGTCTAGGTTCTGTATTAATACTGTGAAAGTATCAAAGCGCTCAGTCCACAGAGAAATGTACACAGCCTGTATTCACAAACTGAGCCTTAAAACCAGCCATCAGGACTTCTGTAACTTTGTGATGTCACAAGAAAGCCGTCACCACTCTCAGCCATGCCCCAAGCCCCACTCACCTGTACCCACCATCCAACTTTGCAGGATTTGATTTCTCTGAGTGTTTACTTGAAATCTGATATATTTTTATTGGATCGCTCAGAAAACAGTCAGCCAATCAGAAGAGAGGCTCAGAGTCTCCTCTCTTTCTGATTGGCTCACCGACCTGTTGCTACAAGAGCTCCAGAGAGAGGAGATGTAAAACTACACTGAGATGGTTTTTATATCTTCTTATGGATCAAGACTACAAATAAAACACAGGAAAAGTGTAAAATATGGGACCTTTAAAGTTTAGTTTAAATGTAAACCAGCGTGGTCTTTAAACAGAAGAATAATTGGCTGCCATAGGATGGATAATCGGTTGTTTAATGATGGCTAAATCATCTTGACTGACCCAAATTTCAACTGTTATTGCTTATTTTTTATTGATGTTCTTTGGGATTTCTTTATGCTCATATGTCCTTGTATAGATCTATTTGTGTTTTTATTTCCCCCGTATATAACTATAATTGCCAAACCTCACAGCAGTGGCATAGCCTCTCTACTCTTGTTGGCTCTAATGTTTTGTAATGTACCTGTGTGGATTGGTCTGGTGACTGAACTCTGCTTCCTGTACAATCGGTCAGAAAACCAGGACACAATGCTGTGTGTGTGTGTGTGTGTGTGTGCGTGTGTGTGTGTGTGTGTCAGACAAACAAACATGGTAGTGTAGAGCGCTCACGCATGGTTAGACTGGAGGAAGAAAGAGGCCAGAGAGACAATGAAGACAGTGTATCTGTCATAGCTTACATCACTGGTCACCCTCTGCACTGCATGTCAGCGCCGCAAACAGACACACACACACACTCAGAAATGTGTAGGTCACATCGTGGAGCAGTGCTGCCTGTATGTCTGTATGTCGAGTGACTGCAGCGATGACGTGCGAGACTCAAGACTGAGACGGAAACAAAAGCGGAGCCTCAGCCTCAACCTCACTCTGTTTCTCCGGTGGAGAGAGAAAAAAGTAGTTGAATGTCAATATGGCCTAAATAAGAGAATATCAGAAATAATTGCTGTTTTCTTCCACTCATGCTGGGAGCATTCTGGTAGAGTTTTGCATAATGACTACAGTCGAAGGGGGGGATGGAGGTAACAGTGGTGGGTGTGTGGCGGCGGTGGAGGTGGTGGTAAAGGGAGGGGTTGTTGTGACAGGTGCTGAAATCAAACTAGGGAGGCAAGGGAGACAAAGGTTCAATTTACTAAGAGGAGACTTTAATTGTTACACAGCTAATTAAGAGAAGAAGGTTCTTTTGTGCACTCTCGACTATTTACTGAGAGGTGTGTGTGTGTGTGTGCGTGCGTGTGTGTGTGTGTGCGCGCATACACCAGGAGGTAAATTGTGACTTCAAGCCAAGTGAGCCTATAGTAGAGAGTCACACTGCCTGTTTTTTTTTTTTTTTTTTTGTGTGGTGTGTGTGTGTGAGTGTGTTTAGAGAAAAGATGGAGTGCTACCTCAACATACAACATATCTTTTCACAGCTCCTCTGCTGTTGGGAGTTTGGGACTTTCTCTTTCTTTTTTCAACTAAAACAAAAGTCTATGGCTAATTAGCAGCACTCATTACAGGAAGTGAGTCAGGTAATTATTTTACATCATGCTGCCGATAATTGAATGATTCTTCAATGTCTGAATGTCTGTTTGAAAGTATCTCTTTCTCTTCAGTTCCCCCGACCACCCCTCCTTTCTCCCCCCCCCCTCCCACCCCCTTTTAGCAGTTCTTTCTCTTTGTCTTTGAGGAAGATAAGAGAGAAGCTGAATACAGGTACTGCTGCCATATGCTCTTGAATGAAAAAGCTCCTCTGTCGAAGCAAATGGGATTTTTAAATATTGAAACTGCCGCATGTCTTTTTAATATGACCGTGTTAAATCTCTCTTTATTCCATCACTTTGATAAACTCCCCCCTTTCTATCTCTCTCCTCTCCCACTTTTCTGCGTCTCCTCTTTTAATCTGAGGAGTTTGAAGGGAACTTTAGCTCTCTGAGAAGTAGTCAAACTTATTATGTAACTATGCTGTCTTTTTTTTTTTTTTTTTTTTTTTTTTCTTTAAGCAGCACACTTCCTGTTTAAGAAAGCAAACTAATCTTGTCAAAGCCATCAGGAAGCTGAGACTTGAGTGGAAATGCTTGTGATTCTCCGCATATGTTACAATATCTCATAGTGGCCTTACAACCGCTATTGTTCTCACGCACTTTATCCGAAAGACGAGAAAGAAAAGAAAAAATAAATCACCGCACACACTTCACTTCAAAGTCAAATATGTACAGCGAGCTAATGTGGCACTTGATATAAAAGGGAAGAAAGAAAGAGGGAGAGAGAGTGAGCGAGAGAGAGAGAGAGAGCATTATCTACTTTAAGGCCAGGGTGTATTTATTACAGACTAATTGTAGCAGAGGAAGTGCTTTACAGGGTGTGCTCTCGGGAGAGAGGGCGGAGGGCCTCGGGGACATAAGAGCATGTTTATCTATAAGACTTTATCAGAAAAACACAGTGGCGACTGCTCTTAAGATCAGAGATGGGGTTTGAGGGGGAGGGTGGATGAGAAGGTTTACCGGACAAAATAAAAGAAATGAAAGATGGATAAAGCGGAAAAAGGGTGAAAGAGGAAGAGACATGGCAGCGAGGCAACGTTTGCATCAATGCCAACAACTCAGTGAAAGGCAGCCATGATTAAAGCAGGAGGGAGAAGTTTGGTGAAACCTCAGAGGGTTTTTTTTTTTTTTTTTTCTTCCTGCAGGTCTCTCTGTGAACCGGACTACAAAACACACTGTTACACACACACACACACACACACACACACACACACACACACACACATATATAGGCATGTTCAGTGTATTGTCAGTGCAAAACTCATGCAGACAGCAAAAGAAAAAGCGTATGTCCCATACAGTACTTCTACAAGCAAAGAAAACTGTCTGTGAATGTGTGTGTGTTGTGTGTGTGTGTGTGTGTGTGTGGGTGTGGGTGTGTGAGTGTGCATATGTGTATTATCAAGTTAGTTCTTGAAAGTGAGGCCAGCTCTCACATCTGTAAAGTGACAGATTAGGATTTAGAGTTATGGTTGAAATTTCAATTAACTATAATTTTAAATCAAGTTGTAAGCAAAATAAATCCAGGCAATAGTCAATACAGATGCTCACAAGTATAGTGGCACCAGTGTGTGGTGTGTATGTGTCAGTCTGCGAAGGTATGCTCTGGCTGTTTCCCAGGATTCCTTGTGTCTGTCTGCACCAGAGCTTCAGTTCGGAGGAGTGTGTCCCGGCCAACACTGCATTTTCCTCATTCTTCTCTGCCCTGCCTGACCTTCAGCATCGTCACCGACTTATCTTCCACAACAAAGGCTACAGTACACACACTCATTAAGAAGACACACACACACACACACACACACACACACACACACACACATTTTTGAACATGAACGCTCTGGTGGGGGGGCTAAGTTCATTAAGGCAGTGGATATTTATGATGAAAAATGGCCTCTTTGTAGTACACTATATGAACTTTCCCCTCGAGACACACACACACATACACACACACACACACATACACACACACTCTCTCACCTTCTATATTCAAACTTACATAAAACAGACTCTCCGATAACTGTCGCACCACAAACACACACACACACACACAGACACACACACACATACACGTAATGATAATGCCATGCTGTGAAGTGAATATATCAAAATATGTAAAACAATCACATCAACATGCTGCGTGGGGAGGATACTCTATGTTTTTTTCCTCTATTTGATCAAGTGCTAACCTAAAATAATGCATTACTAAAATCCACAACAGTTCAGCTGAGGCCTTCAGGTGTTTATAAGAGCCACAGCTGCGGTCATTAGTGTCTAAGTGCCTGCTCAGGGTCGCTTGTGCCTCGCAACTTCTCTTGTTTATGACAAAAATGTCTTGACATTTACAGTAGCATTATGAAAATTTCTGACACCGGCGCTCTGGCCAAGACAGGCTAGCTTAGTAGCCGCTTGCTAAGTGCTTATGCCTGCCACTTGATGGAGTGCTGAAGAGGCTGCATCAGCTTCCCTCAAATTCCACCTCTCCACGCACACACACACACACACACACACACACACACAGAGAGAGAGAGAGAGAGAGAGCTCGTTCTCCATAAGTTCCAGAGCAGCCTCAGGGTGTTGGATGTGGGCAGTGGTGGGAGGTGGAACTGGGGTGTGGGTGGTTATAATCTGCATGCCCTCTGCCATCTCCTATCACCGCAAAAACCCCTCTCCCTTTCTGCCTCACCTCCCTGGCAATCTCCCCCTCTCCCCTCACCCCCACCACACTTCTCCCATCCCTCTCCATATTTTCTCCCCCTGCATCTGATTAAGTTAACAATGTGGTGTTATTTGCATGCTGATTTCGCAGACCCCCACCCGCTCTCTCTCCCTCTCTCTCCCTCTCTTCCTCTGTCTCTCTCTATCTCTCTCTCTTTCTCCTCAATTCTCTGACAAACAAGAGAGGCAGGATCAGAGTAATGTGATAGCACAGCAGCCAGCCAACGCAATCTGCCTCAAAGACCAGGTGTTCGCAATCCACCTCCCTCTTAATTCCTGCCCCCATCATTTCTCTTGTTTTTATTCCTGTTATTCTTCTCTTTTCTTCCCTCCCCTAGTTCTCCTTCTTCATCTCCTCTCATCTATCCCTGGTGTGTTTATAAGGTTGTATTATAATCAAATCTGGAGCGAGGGAGGCCTGTCTTTTTTTATTAATTATAGGCCGCAGCTGATGTGAATGTATTCCGAAAGCATCTTCCAAATAGGTCGGCGGTACAGTTTGCTATTCTTATCACATTTAAATGTCAACACGGTGCAAAGCCCTACAAATTAGTTCAGGCAGGCTTCAACCCCCATTTAACATTTAAAGCGCCATTCTGTAGGGCTCAAAGAGCGATTTAAATCAGTTTACACACACACACACACACACACACACACACACACATATATACAGAGATAGCATTTCGTCTTTCAAACTTCTCATTTCAACACAGACATTTAACTGCCAACCTTTGCCTAAGAGAATTCAGTGCACCATCAAGAAGAATGTGGGAAAGGGGAAAAAAAAGCAGGATGAAAGAACAAAAAAGAGATTTAAAGCAACAGAAACAATGCATTAGCTTTTATGAATAATAAATTTGCCTGTCAATCCGTGCAGAAAAGATCCAGGTTTTCAGCATCTCTGCATACATTCATTGTCCGAATGAATAAATCAGAACGGAAGGGGGGGAGAGGGGAGGGGTGCATGTTCTTGAGCTCTACCCTATCACTGGTAAATAACAACAATGATTTGAAACACATCTGTTCATATGCAGTGCCAACTAACCCCTATAGAGCAGCGCAAGACAATAGAGGCCTAGCACTGTTGTTCTACATATTGGTGGCTGGGCATACAAAATAGAGTTTACCCATCTTACACACACACAGAGATCTACTGATACAAACAAACATAATCAACAAATAGAAATCACGTACAATCCACCATAAAACAGTCGACATTAGTATCCTCCACAAAAACACAACTGTATTATCCCTCTTTCAATAGGAAGTCTGAGACGGTTTGCTCTGAATTAAAAGCTGGCCCATCGGACATGACAGCAGGACACAATCGAAGAAATACAATATTAATGAAGCTAAAAACTTCTGGCTTGAAACCCGGTATTAAAACATTTTTCAAACATTTCTGAAAGTCGCGAGTTTTACAGTCTTGAGTTTTAAATATGAACCACTAAACAGAAATTCAAAGACCGTCCAAGTACATTTGAAGCGGTTTGCTTGATTTTCCAAAATGGATCAAAACTATTTTTGTTGGATTTTATTTGTCCTAATCAAACAAAATAAGACTGGTGGCATGACAGCATCATATTCTCAGGCCTCTGGAGTGAAGCCCACAAAGAGTGAAAACATAGCATAGAACCCTAATGAAATGAAAGGCAGGATGCTAATAATAAAACTAATAATTAATGAGTCCATATATATATATATACATATATATACATATATATATATATACATATATATATATATATATATATATATATATCTTAGCATGGTAGCTACACTGTGGTTAAAGTTAGCAATAGATTTTGATTATAGAAATTGAGCTATGATTTGGGTTAAGGACTGAGGTGTGCTGATGGTCAGGCATAAAACATGTAAAACAGTCCTATAATTTTCAAGATTTGTAAAATATAATGCCATCTGGGTTATATTTCATAAATATAATGAGAAAACATTGGGTGATAAACGTATCTGCCAAATCACAAAATGTAAATTGTTCTACACATTTTGGTATGATGTTATACTTGGGCACTCACAGCACTTGGTTAAGATCATTGTGGTACTCCTAGACAACTAGGATGTCTATCTGACTCCCTCACTCAAATGCACAAAGGTATTTAATTGGATGCCTGTAAGCCAATCACAGTGTTCCCCATCATCTAAAGTGGACTGCATTAGAGAGCCACATCTCCTTTTTCAGCAAGCGTGGCCAACCGTGAGAAAAGGAGGAACAATTTCATCTTATTCTTAAAATACAAAATTTGTGCTTAAACGTGTCAACATGTAAACATGCCGAGTTATAGTACAAAGTATAATATGAAGAGTGCATGGCTCAAAAAAAGAAGAGAGACAGCGACAAGCAAGTGCTGGAGTTAACGTTCATTAAATGTAATCGAGGTGAAATTTAGAAATAATCATGATATTGATTTGAAGTCATATCACCTAGCCCCATTATTACATATTATATTCAGCTCAGGGGGCTTTGAACACAATGCTGAGGATATTCTGAGTAGAGACAAGGGTTAGGAAACACTAGACAGTTTCACAGATGGTTGAGTACAGAAAGCTTGTGGAGACATGATAGGATCATCATCATCACACACACACACACTGGCTTCACCCCTTATTATTATTTCTTATCAATAATTTTGTTAAATAATACATAACATATATGGAATGTGTTTATTACATGTTTACTGTTGAAAAAAATTAAATTACTACTATACAGACTCTCCGTCCATTGTAATGGACAGATAAAATAACACATAATATAGTATTTAAATTTTTTTTTTTTTTTGATTGCTAATGATTTATTAGTGCATTTCCACCAAATCCACCACTGCAATCATTTTTTTTTTTTGCGTTGGGAACATAATTGGGTTAGGAATGGGTTTCAAAAAATCAAAAGCACAAGACATGACATGTTTACTGTATTGACATTTAACTCAAATCGAAATCTTTCTCTAATCTTTCTCTAACCTTAACTAAAGTGTTGCCTAAGGCTAACCACACATGGGACGTAGGATGTGAACCCTGGTCTCCGAAATTAAAGTCTTGGGCTTTGTACACCTACCAACCATAGATCTACATAACACACATAAAAAAAAGTAGCCTGTGAACATTATCCAGGCTGAGATTTTTCTTTACCACAACATAATTGGGAAAACAAATTTTCACTGGAACATAATTTGCATGAGATAGGTTGGCATAGATGTCAATCATGGATTGTGGAACCATCATTATCAACATGTTATTCAAAGTCAGGGTTTGAATTAAGGTGGGGGGGTGTTGGAGTGGGCTAACCCACCTAATAAGACTTGGACCCCCCACCCCAAACGAGGTACAAACAACAGTTTGTAGTTGGGGGGTTTGAAACAATTACATAATGTTCTTACCTGTAATTTTAAATATTTCAAAATATTTCCAATGTTCATGCCTGGAAGAATTCTGCGGCACCCCTAAATTGGACTGTAACATTTCTAACATCTCGTGTTTGCTCATGTGTGTCAAACAAGAAAATTGAGACACTAGGTAAATTTAAGTAGCAGTAGCTAACTTTGTAGCTTATTTAATACACTTTACTTTCTTACCTAGAGTTTCTGAATTAGATTGTGTCATGTTTCTACAGATGAATGGTAAGTTTTGCTAATTTTACTAATGTTGGTTAGATTCTTACTTTTGCCTTATGTTACAGTTTAGTTAATGAATGTTAGCTAGCTGATAGCATCCCTTTCATTTCCAATGTTGGCTTGTCACTTCTTTACCAATATGAATTGTCATATATGATCTAATTTTAGCGAACACCGGGGCTCAGTCATGAGCAGTGAGACAATGGAGGATTAGTTGTTGTAGGGCACATTTTGACGTCAATATTTAGTGTGGTGGTTTAGTTAGTCTTTTACCTTTAACATTATTTTTTAGAATCGGTACTCTCTCCTTTTTCACTCAGAAATTCAGGAGTTTTACCTGGTTTAATATTGGACAATATTAAAATACATGTGTGCCCAACACCTCAGTTCACTGAAGAATGTGCCTGCGCTGTACTGGGTTCTCTTTCACGCTGGAGAAATAGTTGACACCCCCCCCCCCCCCTCCGATTGTCATTGTATAATCTGCACTCTGTTCATAGTGATATGAAGTAAGATAGTGTGTCTGTCTCTGTTCAAGGATGGTCCTTGGTGTCAGATGCGGTCAGTTGCCTTCATCTTTTAACCCTAACACCACAGAGCCTCTGATGGTAGATTGAGGAAGATGTGGTTGGTGTAAACCTAAATGAACCAAATACAAATAAATACTCTGTGTCACCACGCTTTTAAAATGAGAGTTCCTGCAATGTAATTTGATGCAAGGATAAAACACTGCTATCAAAACCACTGACTCCTTTGAACACTTTTGACCTAACTGGGTACAGAGCTGCCTTCAAGAAAAGCATGTGATGTGTGCACTTGAATACACACACAAGTAAGAGCCCCCAAGTCAGGGGGGTGGGGGGGTGGGGGTTGACAGGGGGGAAAGGAGCGATGTTCAGCCTTAAGGAGGAGTTGGCCCTGTCAAGCTGTTTCATGCCATCGAGATGCAGGATCAACTGCAGGCCTGGCAGACACACTTACACACACACAAACACACAAGAGCCCTGGAGCAGGAGGCTTCTTCTGAAACTTGCTTCGTGTTGTTACGCTGCTGACCCCAGTTGTTCCAGTGACTGTATGAATGAAAGTCTAGGAGGGGCCGGCTCAAGCAAACAAAGCCAATCACAATCACAGATTTTAGATAAAACAGAAGATAACAAAAGTCCCCCTGGAAAGACATTCTGAAAATTCAAGAAGTCTAAACGATGATCCACAATACTAATACACTCCTCTATTGAGTTCAGTCCATTTTAGTTATTTATTAATTAGGCTTTTGTTACACTATATATGCATTAAAATATATTAGGTAGCCTAATATGAGAACAAGAGCCAGTGTAGGGGTCACAGAAAGACTTCAGTATCAGCTTACAATTGCCCTATTACATCAGCATAAGTAACTGAATCCTAAGAGATAACTAGCTTATAAGAGACCCAATCCCTCTGACTGGCTTCCCTCTACCTCTAGGCTTGGCTTTGACTCTTTCCCATCCAGCTCAAAGCAGAATGCTCTATGGGTGTGCCTAATGTGGACTCGCTGAAATGTCAAAGCATTATATATCCTTTTATGCACACAGTAGCCCCTAAGGGTTTAATTGACTATGCTGTAAAGTGAGTTTGAGAACCGCAAGAGAGCGAGATGAAGATGAATATGTTTCATTAGAGGGCAAACAGAGCCTGATGGCTGGAATTGGCATTGAGAGAGGAGGAAGAGTCTAATATGGATGAGAAATACATTATCCATTCACAGTCCACAATGAAATGTACAAGCGGAGCTGTCCACTCCTCGGCTAATCACCTTTGGTGAACTTACCGGGGTAGCGATTCATATTTAAAATGTGTTCTTTTCTTCTCCTCCCTTTTTTTCCTCTTCTTCTTCTCTCCTAGTTAGCCTCTGTCTTGCTCTGAACCAAACAAGGGAGGAACAACCTTCCAACGACTGCCTGGCAACTTCAAATACCCGTCAAACAAACAGCAGAACAGAAGACAAGAGAGTAGAGAAGGGGCCCCGCTACTATCCCGCGGCCTTCGTTTACCAATTATACTGAGTACCTGCTGACAGGTGGGTTGTCACAGTGTCTGCTTAGCCACCCAACTCCCCTCACATTCCCCCCTTCAACATCCCTTCACGTTCCATCCCGCTCTGTTTCAGTTTACCACGTGCTGCGGAGAGGAAGCTCCTCGCACCTCCAGGCAAACGGAGGAGACAAAAGAAGGAGGAGGATGAAGAGGAAGATAGCGGAGAGTTTGGCTTCGAGAGGTGAGGCTTTGATTTGGGAAACATTTAAGAGCGACAAGACAGGTGATGGAAAGGTTATGAGGTAAGGCGGAGAGTTAAGGGAGCTCTCTTAAAGGAGCAATTCACTAGGTTTTTGAGGGCCAGTGACCAGTGACATGGTTGTGGAAAGTGGAGAAGACAAAGCACATACTAGGACGGTAAGGCCACAGGTGATTTAATTGGTCATTACTGGGCCCTAACAACAATGAACCACCTTAAACCAGTTTTACTGCTATCACTATGTACGCCCACAATATGCATCACTTGCGTTGCATTGTCAGAGCCCCAGTACTCGCCTTTGAAACTAAGACCAGCTGAAATTGTTACTCTTGTATCTTAAGGCAGTGTAATATAGTTGTTATTGAAGATTTCTCTGTTAATATTGTCGGAAAATCTTCAAGGAGCCAAGGATATCAAAAGTGGACAACATTAACTGGCTCCAGTTTTTGATCAAATTCCAGTACAACTTTTTTTTCTTTTTCTTTTTTAACAGTTCTTCTCTCACTTCTACACTCCGTCTCTCTCCTAACAGCTTCTCTTTCCTGAAACAGGAGGTTTGAAGACGGGGCCTACCCCCACCATCACCACCACCATCACCACCACCACCGCACCCCCCCCCCCCCCCTATCCATTTCTCCTCTGTCTTGCCGTCTCAGAAACTCAGCCAGCCAACGAACACGACTGAGACAAAACATAACCATAATGGCTCATTAAAGGGAATGGAGATGACTTAGGCAAACAAAGCAGCCTTCACTGGGCTGTCACCGAAACTCCTGCGATGGTGCGTCCAAACTCACGCTGGTGACAAGGAGGCGAAAATGTCTTCCTCCCACCGAAAAACTCGCGACGGTTTAGAGTGTTTTGACTGCGCTCGGCGTGTCTCTATTTGTTCTGTGACAAATCTAATGTGTGCACAGCAGAGTGAAAGACCACTGCGCTCCGGAGAGAGGACAAAAGTGTGTGTTCATCCTCTTCTTCCCTTCTTTCTTAGAGAGGAGGTGTAATTCAAGAGGTATGACTCAAGCATATGATTCACATTTCACACTTTCATACTCATCAAACCATTCAAAACCCCTTGTTCCCTGTATGGGTGCAGGGGGATATTGAATTCCTCCTCCTTTTGTTGTTTCATAGTATACTGATAAAAATACACCTTTCTAAAATTCTTGTCTTTTTTTTTTTCAAAACTAGTGAGCTATGAGTGGCCTGCACTTGACATGTTACCGTGAGAACAGCGCTCTCACTAGTAATCACCCACACACACACACACACACACACACAAAATCCTGCATCACATCTCCACTATGTTTGCCTGGACCGGCCACGGGCCAGCGCTACATCCGCAAATGTCCATGACTGAGAAAGTGACTGAGTGATAGCTTTGAATGAGTGATTAAATTACAACATTGGTCGGTCGGCCGAGCGTTGGGTTTTTCCTCACTGGCCATTAGCTGATACGGCGTTAACAGTTTCTGGCATGTCATCGGGGAGCGTTCACAGCAGATCCACAACAGTTTTCAACTACTGCATTTCCTCAAATAGTGACTGGGGCTTTTATTTACCTCTAGTGAAGAAGTTAATAGGGCTTTCAACAGGACAGAGTTTCAACTCTTACCCGTTTATAAAAGCCAATAAAACTGTTAGATATCCACATCTTGCATGATACGAACACTCAACACTGTCACCTACATATTTTTTAAAGACATTTCTAAACTGCAACAGCAAATAGTATGAGGACACATAATCTGGCTGGATTATGTGCAGAGGCAACATATTCTTTTGGATGAATGAAGCGTTACAGTGGTGGACTCACCAGGAAGTGGTTGGGTGGATGGCGTACAAAGTGCACGACAGTCACACCAGTCAAACCAGGATTCACATCCACAGTCCTGTCTGTGGTTAAGACTAACAGATTACACATAACCATGGAACGTTTAATAACGGCGTGGTCACATTTGGATATTGCACTGCAAGGTTGGGCATTTTGGCATAAAACTAATGGGTTGTCTGTGAATATTTTACTGATATTTCTCAGTATCAACGTATTTGCAACTTGCTGAATATGTCAATTAACAACATATCCTCCTTACGTTACTAGAAAATGTCACAATGCAAAATTTGCTGCTGCAGCGTAGAAAGAAACATCATTTTTAGGAGGCAGGGTTTATTGAGAAAGACAGTGTGTCTTCCACACCAAGTTCATGCCCTGGGATAAATGGGAAACAAGTGGCAATCAATGAGCAGGGTGTATTCTGTAAACTCTATCTTGTTGTCTTACACTCTAATGAAGCTCTTTGAAAATGTTTCTCACTTTTTTTTTTTTTTTTCTGATTGAAGCTCGTCTGTACAGCTAATCCCATAGGCTGCCACTGACCCAGCACCTACTGCAGTGAAAGCACAGTCGTATCTACTTAGCAATCCCCCAGTAATTAAGGAAGGCCCGCACCATGCCTAAACCTCTCCCTGACACGGTGTTGTGTCTGCACAGCATGGAGGCAAGGAGTCATAAGAAGCTTAAGGCTCATGTACCTGCCGCTCTGTGTGTGTGTGTGTGTGTGTGTGTGTGTGCGTTTCAAGAATAGACAGACAGATTAAAAAAAATGATTGGAAAAGTAGAATTAACCACCTTTAGTGCTTTCTTAATTACTGAAGTCCACCTTTGTGTGAGCAGTACTATAAATACCCTCCAAAACACAAGTGGCCCTGAAAATCCAACTTGTAAATGAGCGAACACACGCACACACACACACATTCAGTACACTCGCGCACACATACACACCCACTTCGTAGGATGACCAAAAACTGAACCCGGCACTTCTCAGAAACTGGGCCAAACCATATGTCCTTCTGCATATTTTGGGATCAGACTAATTCATTTTGATGACAGCATAAAAAATGATGTCTTCAAAAAAAAAAAAAAAAGAAAGGAAGAAGAGAGAGAGAGAGAGGAAATTTGAAGACAGCAAGAACAGAAGAGACGGAGTAAAGTGCCATGGGGAATAGATGTGATGAATCCAGGTCTTAGGGGGAGTTCCAGGAGAGTGAAATAAGGTTGAACTTCAACAGGATGAGCATCCAGGGCAACGTTACAATAAGAGTAGATTTTTTTTCGACAGTGATAAAATGATCTGTAATTAGGACAAACAGCACTAAAAGCAAGTTCAGAGGCATTTTCTCTTTCTTTTTCTTTTCAGTTCGGGTGCGTAGCGGCTTTGTGTGGATTCCCAGGATGGCAAGAGTTGAAAGAGACAATTAAAAATGAGAAAGAATAGGAGATGGAAAGACACAGAGACAGTATGTTCTTTAAGAGACAGAACTGTGGCAAGGCATCATAAGGCAAGGCATGAAAAAAAAAAAGAATAAATAAAGATAAATAAATGAAAAAAAAAAGTCACAACAAGTGTTCCCCAACACAAATGTCCCTTCAAACAGCGCCGCAAAAAAAAAATAAAAATGGTTGAGGCAGCAAGCTTTAAACAAAGAGGTGAGCTGATGTGACAAGCTTAGTTTTATAAAGCTGTGTTAGATACAACATGCTGTTCCTGTTTATTCTCCTTGTATGTGTTGAGACAGCACCCTCACAGAATCAATGTGATAAATACCATCGTAGTAAAACAGATTGATTCATATGATTGTTTAATAAACTGTAAAAATGTAGTATGACCAGCATGAGAGGAAGGAACTAAGGATGAATCCAGTAAACACACACATCGAGTCTGTAATAGTAGAAGTAAATAGTAAAAACTGTTATTCCAACAGGAATTCAACAGTTAGAGAGATACATTAGCATGTTAGCTACAAATAACAGAACTGTGTCTGTTGCAGCTGATGCTTGATTTGAAGTTGTGAACCTAAACATTCTGGCTCATTCTGGCCCAAAGGACAATATACATCTGATTTTGTATTGATAGATTCATGAGACGGTCGTCTGAACGCTGCTTTTACACAGCTCTCTAAGTGACAAAAACATGAGCAGAAAATGACAGAGGTGGAAAGTGATTGAGAACATTTAATCAAGAACTGAAGTTAAAGGAGCTCCCCAGTGGCTCTGCATGGTCAGCTCAGAAAATCCTACCTGCTAACAACCGAAACTACTAATGGCAAACATTTCCCAGCTCATGTGAGTGGAAAGAGTTGAAACTTGCTCAATAATTTTAGGTTTTAAATAGTGTTAAAATAACCAGAGCACACTGAGGGATGTTTGTGATATAGTCACAAAATTGAATCTATTGATTCGTGTACATGGACATGAATCTTACATGTTCCATGTCGGTTCACACGTCTTTTTTATGACACTTATCACAAGTTTCAAACTAATAATTTTAAAGAATATCTTTTGAAAGAATGAAGCGAGACATTCATTGACGGCAGCGCAGTCACAAAGAGGTGGTTGGGGTGGATGGGACACCACAGAACGAGGTTCAGATCCACAGTCCTGTCTGTGGTTAAATCTAGGCAACAAAAGCACTTTGTTGAAAGTCTAAGACTTTTTCTAGCTCCACGACAGCACAGAGACACACCATCACAAGTGTGAGTGTGAAACTCACATGTGCACCATCACTGGACGACCACGGCTGGAGCGAGACAGGGAAAGGGCGAGAGGATGAGACACTCCTCTCATATCATCAAATCAAGCAGAACACACCGACCTGTGGAGCCACCGGACAGCAGCTAGACACATGCTAAACTATGGTCCTTTAAGTACAAATTTGAAGTATTTGTACTAACATTTTATGCTACTTTTATACTTTTACTACATTTGTGTGACAGCTATAATTACCAGCTACATTGAAGATACAGATTTGACATACATAAACATATATTCAATTTGCAAAATATATATTATCCAGCAAAACTGTTCAAATTAGTTCCACCTCAACCAGTTTAAACTTTGAAATGCATCGTTTCTTTTTGAGACATAAAACATCAGTAAATAGACAACACAGTAAAATGAGTACTGTTAAAATCGAAACATGTAGATAATGAGTACTTTTACTTTTTTTTACTGTACACTCACTGTAGTGATTCCAAAACTAATTTAAAAAAAAATCCACTAGGCGGATTTGAACCGGAGATTCATATTGTGTTTAATTCAGTCTTCTCCAATCTGAAGTCAGTACAATTATGTCAGAAAACATAACATAATTGTCTTTCAGTTGACAAGAACTAAAAATACAGACAATAGCTTTGAGATGAACAGAGGCAAAAAAAAAAAGGAGGAGAGAAAATGTTTTGTCCTTCAGCCGTGTTTTCACTCCACTTTCCCACCCCACGCCAGTGACTGCAGAATAAACGGATATGTGAATTAAACCCCATTGTTTTAAAAAAGATCTGCAGCTAAATTTAGGCGGCGCTCTTGTTCCCCCCTCGATGTGAAAGAATGTGCCAGCTATGTTATGTTTGTGTGTTTTATTTTCTCCCTTTCCTTTATCCTCCACCGTCATCTCGGGCTACATACATTCTCCTGTTGTTTGAACAAGTGTGAGTGGTGTATCTGCGCAAGGCAAAGGGAAAAAAAAAAGACACAAAAAAAAAAAAAAAACACATACACACACATATAGTTCAGCCAGGCGATTTTTGCAATTAGAAAAGACACAAAAATAATTATTCTGCAGTGCAGTCAGTCGACATATCCTGAGTCGATGATGCACGGATCACGTGTTTAATAAAAAAGGTTAATCAGTTGTTAATCAGAGGATTAATAACTTGTTATTTTCTTTACAAAACCATTAATATTATGCCATAAATATTTAATGTTGATAGGTCTTTTTTTTTTTTTTTTTTGTGGGAGTGACAGCGTGGGGGTGGGGTGATATGTGCTTGATGATGCAGGGCAGAGTTAGCTATATTCAGGCATTAATGTGCATTAATCATGCTTTGGTGAAGACAAATAAATTCATTCATGTTTATTAATACAACCTTGGAGAAAACAATACTCTTTACATTATTCACTGAGTTATTAATAAAGGATTTATGAACAGGAGGACCACAGGACAGAGACTGGGGGATAAAGGGAGAGGAGGCTGGGGAGAAAGAAAAGAGAAAAAAAAAGAAGGGAAGAAACGAGGAAAAAAGAGAGAGAGAGAGAGAGAGAGCAGAGGAGGGACAACAGAGTCACAAAGCCAGGAGCAAAAGTTCATTAATGTTTAGGATGGAAGGGGGCACGTTTTAGGGAGGGGATGAGATATGTGTGTGTGTGTGTGTGTGTTTGCGTGCCTGCTTGTGTGTATGTGTGTGTGTGTGTGAAGTCTACCGCTGGAAAGCTGGGGGTTAAACACAGATTTTCTGCCCTCACTCTTTTTCTCCTTAACAAATTACCCTGCCCGTTTGCTAATCAAAGCAAAACAAATATTGCTTTTCATTCGCTCCATTTGTTTGAATGAACATACAGACATTCCCAAAATACTCATTCCCAGCTCAAATGTAATTAAATTGTGCCTTTAGTGAAAACATGCAGTGGTACTCCAATTAGTTGTGTTTTTGTCGCCGGGTAAAGACGGAGAATGGCAGTGGGTATGCCCCGGGCACCTTGGTGTCCCAAAATGGAAGTAACGTCTTGATGGGTGGGTTAGAGGGGGTGGGGTGGGGGGGGTGGGGGGGGTGGGGGGGGTGTTTGTTATGCGGTGTTTGGGTGTATAGGGCTGAGTGCAATGACAGAAAGAACGTGTTTGCAGAGTTGGTGGGTGATTTAGTGATCCGATGATACTTTATTTGTTGTGCTGTGAATACGATATGACCGGCGCGGCGGTGTCCTTGTGACTCAGGAGACCGTCCTCACAGAAGAAGTGGCCGCATAAGTTGTTTGTTTGAGCGCTTCTATATGACCCAGAGTTGGGTTGTTTTAACCATGAGGGGCGTTTTGGTTTTTTGGGGGTTTTTTTGTATCAGTAGAATATCCACTTGTAGTGACTATAGTAGTATTACACTTACTTATGGTTGTGTTAAGACTCTTGGTTTAGATTAGAGAAAGATCCCAGTCTGCCTTGATACAGAACAACTTCAGTTTATTTATTATTATTATATTACTTATTTGTAGACTTATGGTATAGCTAGGCTGGGGCACCCCGGTGGCTTGCTTAGTATAGCACATATCGTTTAGGCTCAGCCCTTACTGCAGAAGCCTGGGGTCATATCCGACTCAGGCCCTTTGCTGCATGACATCCCCTCTCTCTCTCTTCCCTAACTTTCCTGTCTCTCTTTCACTGTCACTATCGCAATAAAGCCAAAAACGGTATGGTTAGGCTAAGGAAGTAAAAACACTGTAGTTACAGCTCATAAAAAGGTGGAGATTAACCACAGTCTGTTACAGGAAGTGACCCCACCTTGACCTACACGACCTCACGTTCTGCCTTGCTACACAAAGGGGACAAGACTTTTTTTTTTTGCATTGGCACCTAACGTCGGTTTGATTCCCAGTCAGATTAAACTATGTGTCGCATGTAGTTTCAACATCAACTGTGATCTGTAAGGACAAAGGAGAGTGGAGGGACACGTGCTACCAGCCATCCATTTGTAAATCCATCTTCTAATCATTGCTTTCTCTCTTTCTTCCTTCTTAAATGCCGTCATTTTCTTCTCTTCTCTTTTTCTTTTTTCTTTTTGTCTTAAGCTCCAAATTGTGTTTTTATTGAAGGTCTATAGGGATCGCTCGGCAAAATGTCATCCATCAAGCTGTCGATGAATCCATCCTTTCATTTAATGATCAGCCTACCTGATATGCATTTTACATGGCTCCATATACCTATAATGGGAATCAATGGAAAGCAAATAAAGCTGGAAGCCAGTAAGCTGCATGTCTGACGGATGGATGTGGACGCCGGGTATTTGTCAATACGCACAGCTCCACTCTTAGCCGCGTGGCTTTGTACTATATACGCCTGGATGAGTGTGGCTGCAAAGGTGGCTCACTGCGGGTTAGAGACTGGCTTACATGTGAGTCTGTACAATCCCACTACATTCTTTGTCTTGTCTTTTAAAAAAAAAAAAAAAAGTAAAAGAGAGGAAGAGATTGAGTGAAAGAGACAGAAAGAAAGGAGAAGTTGGAAATGACGACCACAGGAAGAGATAAAGAAAGACAATTAATGAAAGAGGAGGAAGAAGAGATGGAGCGCAGGAGGCTTAAAAAAAAAGGGATGAATTGAAAGGGCCAGGGAAAGGAGAGGGAAGGGAGGAATGGCCGCTCTACGTGGTTTCAGTTAAATACTGATTTCATCATACTACTGGGGAAGGAGAGGGGGGGGGGGTGGTGGCTGTGGCTGTGGCAGCTCTAAAACACATAACTTTTTACGAAGTGAAAATCAAATATTAAAAATGACAGGCCTTATAAGTGTGCTGAGTGAGCTCGGGTCACGGAGGGAGGGAGGTGCGGGCGGCTTGTCAGCTACTATCTGTCAGGGCGAATTAGAAACAATCAGGGCCGAGTGAAAGGGAAGGTGATTGTTATTAAGCGGCGGGGCCCTGCGAGCGGGCGCCCCAGATGTGGCCGTGCATATAAAAGAACAGGAAGCCGGCAGTTTAATTCAGGAAGCTTGCCGAGGCGAGCGAGCAACGCCACAAAGGAGGAGAGGGAGGTGGTGGGCGCTTGGAGGGGCGGGGCGGGGGTGGTGGAGGGGGGGCAGAGGATATGAGGGGGCTGGGGGCTTCTTGTTGCTAATATGCTGGAAGTTACTTTGATAACACATTAAGCCTTTTGTGGAATGATGGACCTTTTTTTTTTTTTTCTTTTTTTTCTTCTTCTGCTCATCCATCTCTGTCCATCCCGCACAGGGACGTCGCTGGTTAGCCCGCAGAGGGGAGGGGGGTGGGAGGTGGAGGGGCAAGAGGAAGAATCACGGGTGAAATCTAGATAAGTCGACCTAAACACACACACACACACACACACACACACAGACACACACGTATCTGAGTGAGGTGGGAAGAGACAGCCAAGCCCATATATCAATTACAACTTGATATCCTGGGAGGATGATGGGACAGACAGAGAACCCCCCTGAACGGATGGATGTGAATGTGTGTGTGTGTGTGTGTGTGTGTGTGTGTGTGTGTGTGTGTGTGTGTGTGTGTGTGGGGTTGTGTGAGCTCCTTTTTTCTTTTGGTAATCATCTGACAGTCCTTCCCCATCTCTCCCTGAGCTCCTGTCAGTGTTTGGTCCATGTGCGTGCACTTTTTTTCCCCTCCCGTGCACGCTCGTCACAACACATTGATGGACATGGACATGACTCTCTTTTGACTCCTTTGGTAGTCCTGTTATCTGTCAAGTTGTGCACCCTCTAAAACTCCGGTGAGACAGACATCAACGTCCACAGATCCCTATCAGGTGGAGTGAGGGTTGCTGGGTAAGGCAAGGTGGGGGGGGCTAGTTGTGTGCAATATCTTAGTTAGGGAAGGGTGGGGTAGGGGTGTGGGGGGTATTTGAATGATAGGGAGTGACAGTAATATGCCGAGAGGCTGCAGACTCAAAGGCACATTGGCCACTGCTAAACTTTGCAAAACAAACTGTGAACAACTCACATGGGGAAAAAAAAACTTAACTTGATGTCTCAGTTTAACTTTTAATGTATTGAATGAACATCAAACAAAAATCTGATCACACATTAGGAATAATAAAAACACAAGTAGTACCAAAGATAGATTTATTAGAGGTTTTATTTGACTATAGTGGGAGCCAATCCGAGACAGAAAGTCAAGTGGATCCATTGTTTCTCAAATAGTTTCACTTAACATCGGTTACGTGAAATCAATGGGAAATACAGAGGGAAAAAAAAGAGCAGAAATGAAGGAGTTGTTACGATAGTTTCTTTCATATATTGCTTTTGTCTCAGAGCTTGAAGGGCTTTGATTTCTATTTACTTTGTAGTGAGAGATATCGCAAGAAATTATTCCTCCCCTTAAGAATCATTGATCATCCAATAGGTTGAAATAAAGCAGTCTTGTCACACGCTCTCTCTCTCTCTCTCCCTCTCTCTCTCTGTCTTTCTCTCTTGTCATCTTTATCGTGGTGATCAGTCGAACGCTTGCCTAACACGAGCCGTCTCTAGTTTCTACCTCCCAGGTTTTTCTCTCCGTTGCCGCTGCTGATGTAGCGGAGGTTATGGTGTTAAACACGGAGCTGCTAAATGTTCCCCAAGGTAATAACAGTCAGCGTATATACAGTACTGTGCTGTACGGCGACGGGAAGTTTCAGAGTGAGTGTGGAGGGAATGGAGATGGAGAGGAAAGCGGTGAGAAGGAGGTTGAAAGTGTGTGTGTGTGTGTGTGGTGGGGGGGGTGAAAGGACATAAAATAATTGGTAGACAAAGAGGCGAAAATGAAGGGTGCAACAGGAAAGAGATGGAAGATGGCTAATTGCTAAACTAAAGGTACTGTATATATAAAGACGATGACAAGTGATGCTAATGTCGCACTGTTGTGACACTGTTGGTTGGTGAGTGAGCACAGGTGCCAGCACTGCGATTGTGATTACATGCGTTAAATATCCACCTTTTAGTCATGTCAGCCATTTAATCTGTTTATCCACTCCCGTTTTCACTCAAGAAAGATTGGATGTTCTGCGTAGTTAACGGTACCTTCAATTCCTGCAAGTTCATTCTTTACCCTGGAAATCGTAGTTCGACAAAGTAACCGCAACTCAAGTTTGACTTACTAGCTTTTCTCAAAGGTCAACAACATCTCAGGATCTTCATCTACAAACTAAAGCTGGCTCATAGGATTAGAGCTGTCAGAGTCCGATCACATTCACAACATAAAAGACCATCCTTGAGCACGGACAGGCTTGCAGTTGAAAGCTCTGGGAAAAACTACTAATACATACAAATACCTTAAATTTGACTGGACATGCAGAGTTTAGACTTTGAGTGATGGTCAACACGTGGTTCCTTCATCTTCCCTTCACAGTGGCCATTCACCGTTTGTAAGTGTTTATTATGTGGGGCACCCTCAAGGTCATAAATTACAAAGTCTTTCTTGATCCTGTCTAAACTATGAATGAGTACTCAGGAACACACATGGGTTTCCCGGATCTCTCGTCACTTTGAATGAGTTGAGCAATTGTGTTTGCCGTTTGTCAAGTGATTTGCACTGCATCTCTTCAGAAGTTGAACTATTTTCAACTTCATTCTGGCATCCATTGCGATGGTTATGGTTGCTCCCATTCTTTCATTTGGTCAAGTTTCAGCCACCGAAACTGCTTGGTTAAGGAAAGATTGTGATTAATCTAAATAAACCAGCCTTGACTGAAGATGGGATTCAAACCACTTTAAATGTATTCATGCCCAGCCACTGCTGCTTAACTCCTTGCTTTGTTGTAGCACAGTAAGTCACACTAATTTCATCTTTTCTTCTAGTTTTTTATTTATTTATTTATCTTTTCTATTATTTGCATTACCACAAAAGTGTTCCAAGAAATGATTGTTTCAATCTTTGAATGAACAAAAGTTTGAAGTTTGGGTTGCAGTTTTATAAGTCAGCTAAAGGAAGACTTGACTCTACTTGCTTATTCTCTTCTGTGTAGAGATCAATTTAGCTAGCTAACAGCTACATCAGCTGAGCCATTAGCAAACCAAACATTTAACATATATTTGAATACATAAATGAATGAATTGAATATATAAATGGACTGAATATGGGTACAAGAATGTGTTGCATAATTTAGTAATATATTACCAATGTCAGGTTAACGTTTCATATTATCTTTAGATTTTAAACCCTTGATCAGTGTATGGCAGCAGTCCACACAAAGAGCCCAGCTGTATATGTGGCCATGAATGAAATGTGAATTGTGGTGGTCCATTTTCACAAGAATCTTTTCATTACATGCTGCTCCAAACAGACAAGACATAAATTGTGATTTGTAGAAAATTGTTTTCTGAAGTGTCATAAACCGTTATAGAGTTGGATTGTACCCAGGCACTGTAAAGAGGAGGAAAGTGTCTCTACCTCACCCGTGTGACCTAAATCTTTGTCTTGATGAGAAAAGAGTAAAGGTGTAGAAATATGTGGAAGAAGAAATTCAAAAGCGAAGAGAAAACACACACAAAACAGAGGATATGGATGCTGTGGGAGGTGGAAATTGCCTCCTTCCCCAATCCAACGCAATCCCTCATTTTTTTCTCCAGGAGGCCAGATCCAGGCCATGTCTAAGATTTCACAACGATTAGCGAGGGAGGGATGAGGGAGGATATAGAGATGTACTGGAGCAGCATTAGCCATTAATCACCAAGGAAGGAGAGAGAGGGAGAGACAGAGAGGGAGTGATAAAGACAGAGAGGTCCTAGCATGGCTCAGCATGGGACTTGCACTTTTACTGTCTGGACCTCCAGGGGTCTTGTGTTTGACTGCAGAAGAGTGGCTCAATAGCAGCAGATGAGCTCCTTAATCCTGGGAGTCAGATTCAAGACCAGAATATATGCAGCGTATATATATATATGTGTGGAGTGGAATCGTATCTAATCATGTCCAGGGTGTACCCCGCCTCTCGCTCAGTGTCAGATGGGATTGGCTCCAGCTCCCACATGACCCTAAAAGGATAAGTGGTATAGCTAATGCATGGATGGATGGATAAATGAGAAGACTTAGATATTGCTACTCTACATCTACAGCATATCTTTTTTTGTCCCTCATCAACGACTCAAATTTTGGTACCATAAGAAAACTGAACTCAAAATTCGGGCTTAGTACTTTGACGCATTTACAGTCATCTGTTAAAATGGCCGTCAACATAGTAGCAACCATGTTGACAGCTATAGTTAAGAGTTGGTCAAAGCTAGAAAAAGATTAGAGTCATGGTTAAAAGACACCATAATGACTGTTGTTTAAAAAAAAAAGGGGGGGGAATGTGAGGAGCAGTCTCCTGTGTCAAAGTCACACGCTTGGTTGAGCGAACCATTTACACAACCTCCTTCCACGGAGGTTGTGCGGTGTGTAGTCGCACTACTTCCACCCTTTGCTACTAAGAGACAATAGTTATTATTCACACAACCACAATAGTTTGCTTGTCAGAATAATGCAAATCAAGGTTTGACAAGAAATTCTCATCTCAAGCTCGACTTACTAACCCATGACCAAATGTGGAATCTCGGTCACAATATAACGGGCGCTCTTATATATGGGTGGAGATCGTAACCACTGTCTCTGTTCAAGGACGGACAAGGGGTTAAGATCTCCCCCATGTACAACCACCTATTATCAAGTGACTGAATTACATACTTGCATCACATGATAACAACTAAACCATCTCCATGACACCTGAGCAACTCCATCCACTGAGGAAGGCCATGAAATATGGCTGGAAGCTTCAGAAACACAACATCATTAGACCTAGTGATTATCATTTCTAGTTAAACTGTTGTTTCCAAGGTCAGGAAAGAACCTTTAAGCTGATCTAAATATATGTTGTTTCAAATGTTTCAACAAAGAACAATACTAGTGTTTTTTTCTGGTGCTGTCACAGCAGTGCAGTGGTTAGCACTGTTGCCTCACAGCAATGAAGCAAGGTTCGGAGTTTGAACCTGCCACTTGGCTGGGGCCTTTCTAGGTCCTCAGGGTACTCCGACTTCCTCCCACAGTACAAAGATGTGCAGGTTAATTGGTGACTCTGAGTGGCCTGTAGGTGTGAATCTGTCTCTATGTGTCAACCCTGTGTTAGACTGGCGACCTGTCCAGTGTGTTCCCCGCCTCTTGCCTCCTCGCGACCCTCAAAACGAATGGCGGTATAGCTAGTGGATGGAAGGGTGTCACGAAGGAAATAGCTACTTTGATGAGATATCAAGTGGAAAACACAACATGTAACCAGCTTTGAATATTGCTGTAGGAGTTATTTAAGTGCTGATTTCACAAAACACGGGAGCAGTGAAAGCTGCTCTTGCACGGGATGTTTTATCAACATGTCTCCAACATTTAAAAGGGGCTATTTGTATGCTTTCTCTCACACTGAACACTGTGTCTTGCTGGGAGCAGGTGGTGTTGATTGTTGCTTGACAAGAGATACAGCCATGTTGTCTTTACAATACAAGAGGTTCTAATACGTCCTCTGAGCAGAGTTATGTGTTCTGGGCAGATTGGAGGCTGCAGTGACACTAAAGTGACGTGACCGACTGGGGCTAGCTGGTTAGCGTGCTAACTTCAGTAGAAGAAAAGATACAGAGAAGAGTTAACATTGGTGTTGCGTTCCACCTCTGAGGACAGCTGGTGGTGAGTAAAGGCATGAAGTTTGATGCTGAACTCAAAACGTTTCTTCAAGACTGGTAGGTAAACAGCTGTTAATGCTAACGCTAGCTATGTAGCAATAGCAAAAGTTATAAATAGCTCATTTAAATGTTAGGCTGGCTATTGTAAAGCTTGCACATACATATACTCTTTCAGATGAACCTTCCGTGAGTAGACAACAGTTTCCACTTTTATGGTGTGATCATCATTACCAGCCTTCTCGTACTCTACTTTCATATAAGGTTTTCCACCCTCAACCCCCCCTGCCCCACCCCACTTGGTGTTCCCTGTACCCCCCCTTCTTTCTATGTCCCCTATCCCCTCCTCCCTCTCCCTACACCTCTTCCTCTCTTCCTATTTTTATTTTATTTTATTTTTTTCTGTACTATGAATAAATTTTGTCTGTCCCGGACATGAAAATGTCAAATACCTAAAATACACCTAGGCTAAATAGCATATTAATTTTTAATGCCTGCTCATCCTATGCTGCTATTCTCATATCAGGCCTGTCTGCCAACAGCTGTTGCTGGCTCTCTGGCTGGGAATTTATCATCCATCTAGCGAAAGGAGGGGAGAGAGGGAGAGAATAAAAAAAAAAAAAAAGAGATGGGAGACATTGTTCAGAAGACAAGGAAAAAGGGGAGGGACAGATCCGTGTTTTCATGGATCCCTAGCTTGCATTTATATCACCTACACCTCGCAACTTTCTTTTTCTTTGATATACGAGTGGGATTCAATTACACTAATGCCAAACATAAATTGTTCAAGATTCGTTCCTATTTCCCCCCTTCGCGGTGTGTTATAGCACGAGCCTCCTCATACATAAAAAAGAAATAAGGAACAAAGTAGTGACATTGACGCTGGAGGTAGTGACATTGGGGAGAACAGGAGAGGGAGGCAAGACGCACAGAAGCAATGTGCCAGTGTGGGTGTTGAATGCCACCCATGTGCGTTTTTAGGTGGCATGTGGTGGATGATTATCATAGATTATCACAATCCAGATTGTTACAAGTTCTGTCTGCGCACATAGCAAGCAGGGTACTGTAGCTGTGTGACTGTCTCTGTGTGCGCGTGTGTGTTTTGGTTTAAGACGGAGTGCCTTTGGGGATAAGACTAAATGGTGAGTGAATGACGAACAGTTGGAGTGTGTGTGCGTGTGTGTTTGTGTGCATTTATTCGTGTGTGTGTGTGTTTCTTGTTCTTTTATCCCAACAGTGTGAGAGGCAAATACACAGGGTTTTAGGGAGCTGTGAAGAAGACAACATATTGCCATAGGTGAAGGTATGAATTGTGTGTGGGGTGAGCTTACCTTAACACACCAGCTGCATACTGGAGTCCAACCTGTCTGTCAGGATCAACTGGCCTCTCGCTGTCACTCCTGACTGACTACTGCTTACTGGAATGGCCACCTAGAGGGAGAAAACAGTGGAGGGGGACAGATTAGAAGCAGAGGTGATAATGAAATATAGAGCTGAGGAGGCGAAGAGGAAGATGGACAAGGGGATACAGAACGAAGACGAAGACAGTGACGTGTGGGGACGAGGAAGAAGAAGATGAGGTGGGATGGGGTGGTGGTGGTGGGGGGGGGAGGGGGGTCAATGTCGAAATGAAAATCTAACAAATTCAGCAAGCGACGCTGCAGAGGTCAAGGGAATGCAGCCAGAAAAAGGTTAAAGATGAAATCAAAGCTGGCTCGCTGTGGTGCCCGGAGGCACAGCTGAAAATCTATCCCTCCAAGGCAAGGCCACCGCTGACGTGAGGCAGACAAGAAGCTAAATACTGCACGCCACTCGGGGATCTTTCATTTTCAACCGATCAATAAGGGCTTATATTTATCAGGGCCTCCGAGCAGCTGCCACGTCTGACAACCTCCACTTCATTTTTGCACTCCTCCTCTTTTCTCCTCCTCCTCCTCTTCTTCTTCCCTTCCTCCTCCTCCTCTCCACCCTCTGCACGCCAAATTGAGACCCATCGACCATGAAAAGGGGCAGAGATCCTGGATTGCCATTAACCCCCCTTGTGTCACTAGACTGTCTAACACACACACACACACACACACACACACACACACACACACACACACACACACACACACACACACACACACACACACACACACACACACACACACATATATATACACAAACAAACACACACACACACACACACACACACACGCCCTGGAGATATAATTCTGCTAAAGGTCTGTCTCCCCCTTCTTTAAAGAAACATGCCTTATCATTATGGCCTTGGCACAGACACCAGCACCTCTTCATGTCTTTTGTTCCTCAAGCTGCCCAAATGCACACACACACACACACACACACACACACACACACAGAGACAAACAAACACAAAGACACACACACACACACCACCCTGCCACAACTTGATTTCACTTTTAATTACTGCCATTTTGTACATCTCTTTTTCTTTTCTGTTCTTGTTTTATTTTTTTTTTGCCAAACTCACTTCATATAACGAAAATATCAAATCGCAAATTACAACTATAAATCTGAGGAGCATCATGAGAAGCGGAAGATTGGGTTTAGGGGGTCTGAGTTAAAATAACTGTCTGTCTAATCATCTGCACAACAATATTTGCTGTGAGGCATTCTAAATAGATTATCGCTAGTCCATCTGTGTCATCATTGATTTATAAAGCATTAAGCTGCTTGGAGAAGAGATAGGGCCTTGCCTTCTCTGCTGTTAAAGGGGCTTCTTGTCGAAATCAGGGGCACGCCAATGGAACAACTGTGGCACTCGTCTAACCTCCCCTTTAATCGTCAGGCGAGAGGAAGTGAAAATAGGACGGGCGTATCTGTGTGTGTGTGTGTGTTTTTTTTTTTTTTTTAAAGGGAAGTATGAATCCAAATTTTCTGCATCTCTTTTTGTTTGGTGATACAAAGAGACTGGGAGGAGGGGAGGAAGTACAGAAAAAAAAAATACACACACACACAGAGAGAGAGAGAGAGAGAGAGAAACAAATAGCGCACATAAACACATATGCACATACACACATGCAGAAAAAAAAAAAAAAAACAAGGGACATCATTAACATATGAATGCTATATGCAAATGGTAGGGAGAGAGCAGATGTTGTTGCATTTAATTGACCTATATGTGAATTGCATCCAAACCTTTCACTGTGTTTTCTGGGCCCACTGAGTACGGTTTTGACTGGCTTTCTAGTACCACTCAATATATGAGCAGGGAGCACAGCGATGTTAGCAGTGTTTAAACATAAAGAGGGAGACGACTAAAAATAAAGTAGAATAGAATCGAATTCTAGGGAGGAGAAAAGACACTGTGTCGTTTCCTTACTGATGAAGCAGCACTCCAGTTCTGTATTTGGTTACAATTTTGTAATAGTAGTTTTGTTTTAAGCAACTACTCACTATGATTTAATTCACAGTAATTCATTTTTTGAGGTACTTTAACATAAAAATCACATGATGAGCTGACGAAATATAGCTCAGATATCGTTATAGACTAAACTACCCAACAGAATGTAAAACTGCTAAAATAGCTAACCCAAGCAGTAACAGTAAAATGCTGCTTACATGCCAATATAATAATAAAGAAAATATAGTATCATCATTTGCTGTATATAATACTGTATCACTCTGAAATGGGACGTTGCGCATAATATGTATTTACATTTTTCTTAAAGTTATAATTCTTAAAGCTTCAGTCCACCTGAATATGGTGACACCTGTGGTTACCGGTGGTAACAGCAGCAGCCAAACCCAGCAACCCTTTCTCCTTCGTAGTTATTTTTAAATGTTGCGTATATGTTTTGAAGGAAACGCAATTGCTCCACGGATATTTGGTCTTTTCCAGTCCATGATTCTGCATTTTTATACCGGGCAGGATTTGCATGTAGTTGGGTTTAGGCTACATCCACACTAAAACGTTTTAGTTCTAAAACGCATCTCTTTTGCGGAACTGTTGCCTGGCGTCCTAACTACTCCAGAGTTTTTCAAACCCCTAAAACACAGACTTTTGGAAAGCTTGCTGACCCTGTTTTAGTTTGAAAGCTTCATGGTTATGTTTTACTTTTGGAAACGTTCACCCAGACCCCCATGTTCGTTTCCTGAATCCCAATTCCCTGATTCGTCACCCCTTTCCCGAACATGGATAACAAATTAAAAGCGTGGGCGACCTTGTTGTCTTTGCTAGCAGATAAGGTTATAATGCTACAACTGTCTACATGCGCAGGAGGCAAGCTAATGACTGTGAATGGTCATGTGATATGCGTTTTGGGGCATGTTAGAATGGATGGAGATCATTCCTGCTACAAAACTAAAACGCCTGTCTGGGTGGTGATTGTTTTTGCCGTAAGGGGGCGTTTTAAAGTGAAACTGTTTAAGTGTGGACGTAGCATTAAGCTTCAGCTTTTGGTAAAACCGATCGTTCCCAAACCTTCACCAAAGTACTTTTGCTGCCTAAAGCACAGACGGGACTGTGGAATCGAACCCAGGTCTGGGTGCGACAGTCGCGGGCTTGATACTGCCCAGTGTAACCACCTCCAGGCAACTCAGCTGCTGTTAATAAGTGTACACATTGTAAACAATAAATGTACACATTTCCGACAAAAGGTGTTTGTTGTTGCAGTTTATTTGTATAGAAATGTAATTTCTAGGAGACAGGGTTAGGGTGGGGGTGGGGGGGGCAACAGGCTGTTGATACTGTTGTCTAGCTCTGCGCACTAAGCTTTAACTATTGAAGACTGTTATATTTACCCAGCAATTGAGTATCACAAATATTAGGCCTAATTTGATATTTTGAATGAAATGGAGTGGCTAAGTCTCGCTCTCTAACAATAAGCTACAATTATTGAACAAGTGAGAGAAATACAAACAGAGACAGCCTTCTTTCTGTGAGGTCCGCAGCGTGAATTCAGTTGTTTCATTGTGCCTTTAAGTTATTATTACAAATTTAGGGTGCTGTCGTCTGCACCCTTTTTACACCAATTCACATGTAGGATGTGACAGAGGTGGGATCACAAATGGGAACACAAATTAGATTCATTTTGATAGCTAATTTCATACTGTATATCTTCATTTGATGTAACATTACAATGCTTAACAGTAAAAGCTATTTCATTTGATTATTTCAAGTATTTAATTATATTTATTAACTTGCTGAATTGAGCTTTGTGGCTGCGACAAAACATTAATCCTACTTCCTAAAAGGAGCGCTTTCATACAAGAATTTTTAAACTTTGCAGACACATTCATTTCATATCTTTCCTCATTATGTTGATTTCTTTTTTTAAATGTAAAATTACAGACCTTATGTTTCTTTCAAAACACATTTCCTGTTGCAAATTGAGCATAATTTTTAGGAGACATTGCTGGGCCCCAGAGTTGTGTTCGAAACTGTATGTTTTGCCATTATAATGGTTTGAAATGTGCAGATGCACCAGCTTTTATCTTCTGTATCATGTCCAGTACATGCACAGATGATTTCCTGTGAATCCCTTGTGCATGGAGACGCAATCTGAATACAGCACAGGGAAGGCAGACTTTGCTAGTTACACTGAAAAACATTATATACAGAGTGTAAATACAGTGAATGGCTATTGCTGAAAATACTACCATACATGGGGTGTGATATCAGGAAGATTTTACGGGTCAGACCTCTCTGACTTCCACTGTGGAGTAGCAGCAGTATAATGGAGTATTTTTACTAATTTTGAAAAGAGGTGAAAAGTGAAGAGTAAAAGAGAGTTTCTCCCACTGTTTGACACCTTAGGCAGCCTGCCAAGGCCCAGAGAGAAGGTGATTTTCAAAGTCTATTCATCTTTAGCTCTATCAGTCACCCCCCCCCCCCCCAAACTAGATTTTGTTCTGCAGCTTTAGATACAGATAGAGAAACACTGAGAGGAGGAGGAGGAGGAGGGAAAGTCACACATTTTACACTGCAATGTTTGCATGGGTGAGCCATGAAAAACACAGATGCTATTTTCATCTGGGCCTCTGCCTTTCTTTTTTTTTTTTTTTTTTTTTTTTTTTTATCCCACCCCCCTCAACACCACCACCACCACCGCTGCCGCCACCGCCAATCTTTGGGAATGTCATTAAATTGTATTAAATAGCCTTTTGTCCAGGGGGCAAGGACCACCCGATATATGATAATACATTAAGGCCCCAGTGTAGCAGCCACTGAGCCGAGACCATCTTAAGAACAAGCACGGTGTGTGTCATTATGTGCGCGAGCGCGTGCACATAATGTGTGTGCGTGCGCGCGTGCATATGTGCTAAAGAAGTGGAGCTGGAGAAGAAGAGAAAAAGCTGGGGAAAGGAGGATGAGGCAAGTTATGGGGTATAGAGAGGAATAGGAAGAATGTGATAGAGAGAAAGAGGGGAGAGGAAGGGAGGGAGAGAGAGAGAATGAGGTGGTGTGGCTGCCTGCCTGCGCATGTGGCTCTCTAACAACTGTGACACATACTAATAGAAACATACCTAATAAATTACAAGCTTTCAGGGTCTGGCAAGCTGACATTTTCTCTGTGCGCGGGACAATTTCATATCTGCGGCGCAAAGTCGAGGGGCTGCTGGACCAAATTGCATCACACAGAGATGCCAGAGGATTAGCATAAAAATTAACACTTAAATTTCAGCTTATTGTCAACCCTACTCCTGCACCGGCTGCCTCACAACAATCAATTCCTCTTAGAAATCTGATTAGATTCCATGACGCTTATTATCCCAGTCATGTCTGCCTGCCCCCTTCACCACCATACACACACACACACACACACACACACACACACACACACACATAGCATTGGCATACTCAGAACACTGGCTGCCATGACTGCCCAGACCATTTGTTTAAATGGAATTAAGGAGGAAATAAATCTATAGGTGTGGCATTTCTTTTGACACATGATGCCTCATTCTCTGCATGTGCGAGTGTTTATCTTGTGATTTCGTGTCTTCGGCGTGCACAAAAAAATCCATCCTGACAATGTTGATATTGTATCTTTTTGCAAGACAGTTCATTTAAACCCTCCTGAATGCTTGGTCGCAGCGATGGCCGGTGGTGGTCAACCACAAAATATGAGCGGTTATTAGTGGCCATTTTCCTCTTTTTGTTCAGTAAGACGAATGAGCATTTAATTTAAGTATTTAGATTACGATCTCAATGATTTGTCTCAGTCTTACTTGCAATCAAATGCCACCATGGTTTTATGTCTCTCTTTATTTCCACCTTCCCACCCTCTTTTAAAAATGAACTTGACCACATCTAATCCATCCTGGAGAACACACCAGTCACAAATGCTTTATGTTTACAGCCCAAAGCTGGAATGATGTTAAAAAAAAAAAAAAAAAAAAAAATTGTTATGAGATCTCATGAGGCTGTCGCAATGAAATATTTGTCAATAACAGTTTCAGTTGAAGCACATTGCACAAGTATGTACTAAAAGCACAGCACACGTTGGGTGGCTTTGGTAAGACTCTTGATTGTTTAGACAAATGGCATTTCATCGCATCCAGATGTCTTTAAGCTGTGCTCAACCGCCATCGCTGCTTTCCAAGGCACAGGCTGAATGTATACAAACATCTCCTCATAACTGCATTCCTCATCTGGGCCTGCGAGCGTCACAGCGCTCGTCACTGAAGCTTGGATGACAGCCCGCGGCACGGAGAGTTAAGATTTGATATTTAGATTTTTGAGGTAAATCTTCACAGGGGCAGAGTCTTTTCACTTGATTAGTTTAGCTCAGTCTGAGTTAAAACACTCAAATTAAATTTGGGGTTGAAAATGAGCAACACAAGTTATCTGAATAAAAGAAAAAAATAAAATAAAATAAGCAGGATAGGAGAAGTGGCAGGGGAACAGAGTACATCCTGGACCCGGACAGGCGTTATAACATAACACTGGTACAAAGGGTCCAGGATAAAGACGCCCACAGGGTTGAGAGAGGGAGAGAAGAAAGAGGGAGAAGGAACAAATTGTCTGATGTTCTAAGTGGATAACAACAGCTCCTGCTATGCAGCAGCGGAGGCGCAGAATAATTTAAACCGGCTACCCAGCTAAACCCCCCCCACCCCCCCACCCCACCCCACCCCCCCACCCCAACCTCCTTCCCCTCCCTCACCCCCCTGGCCACCACTCTATTCTTATGTTAACACGGCTAAAGAGGAGTGGGCCACCCAGCAGCAGCAGAGAGCAGAAACTTAAGTCCATCCTTCAGGAAAAATAATCCATCTCTCGGCCTTCTCTTTTCGCGATGTAACTTTACTCACTTAAACACACACACACACGCACACACGCACACACGCACACGCACACACGCACACACACACGCATACCGCTTGGTAAGGGAAAGGCTGAAAGAGATACAGAGGGGTGGGGGGGTGGGCGCACCGGCACGTTTACTGTGCCTTTAAAGCATATTACTTTTCAGACAAGAGTTTGAAGAATAATAAACCGGCTGCTTAACTGGGCTGTTTTCCCTTTCAGTTAATGCCACGCAATGGCAAGGCGGGGGCGAGAAGAATTCATAAGTCTTTAAATGCAGAGTAAACACTGCTTTCTTTGTTGATTGTAGAGCTCTGTTGTGTTTTTTTGTGGATCTTGCCCCCCCCACCCCACACACACACACACACACACACACACACACACACACACACACACACACACCTCCCTCCCTTCCCCTCCTTTTTCCCTCCTTCTCTTTCTTTGTATCACTCTTTTCTAATCGAGCTGCTGCTGTTGTGTTTGGTCTCCAAACAGCACATCTGAGGTGCACACCTCGGTGACATTTTATAGGTTCAAATCCCCAAGAATGGGAGCGAGAGAGAGAGAGTCATATTTTATACCGGCGGTTTATTTTAACGGGCGCTTGTAATTAACGCAGCATGTCCTTTATCTCCCAGCCATCTATGCCAAGGACTTTATTTAAACAACTTTATTGTGAAATGTTTGCGTTCTCAGCATTCGGCCAGGGCCCACACACAGAATATTATTTCATACATCAAGGGGAGGGTGGGGGTGTGTGTAGAGGGGTGGGGGGGGTGGGGGGGGGGCGGCTTTGGAAGAGTTTATGCTTTGAGCGGTTATTGTTTTTGATTACAGCAAGACTCTTTTTAAAATGGATCAAGCCCAGTAACCTTGCACACACACACACACACACACACACACACACACACACACATCTACTGACTCATACAGAAGTTGTGCGGGGCCGCAGGAGAACCTGTTTACAGAAGGTCTGTGCGAACCTGAAGCCTTCGCCGGGGCCAAATGTACAATCTCAGCATGATTTATGAGAGTAAGATCGCACTATTTATGTCCAAATGAGAGCACTTGTTTAATGCCGCTGCTTGGGGGCTTCTTTTTTGGAGTGTGTGTTTGTGTTCTTACAGAGTTTAATGGAATTTGATGGGGGGAGATTGCGTGTTTACACTTTGTCAAAATGACCCGGAGTTTAACACGCGGCGCTCGGCACACACAGGTGTTTTTTCACAGGGCTAACAATGCAACTCGCAAGATCAAACTGTGCAACAAGAGCGTCCCATCAAAAGCCCCACATGTTGAGCACGCTGTTGCAGTGTGTGATTGTCCATTTGTGGAGCAAATCTCTTTGTGTTGCACATACGATCGCTGCCTATAATGGTCTCACATTTTCTCACAAAGAACCTGATTTGGTAACATTTGAGTTTTAAAAGTGGACGGCTAAGCTGGTGTAAGCTGTCAGCACATTAGCGGCTACATTTGTACACTTGTGATTTGCCTTGTTTTCCTTTGTATGTGACTGCAACTGCAGAGTTGGACATTGGACAGGAGACAAATTTATATTGAAACCAGACAATAAAGCACATCTTCACTCTGCGGTCTTATGCACATCTTAGTTAAAGTATCCCCTATAAACACAAACCATAAATGCATAATTAAAACCACATTCATGCTACATTATGGGGTTTTTAAATATATATACACACATATATATATATATATATATATATATATATATATATGATGTGCAAAGGAGTCCAGGAAATATTCCTGATTCAATTCAATGACCTTCATAAAACACTCACAGCAGAGAGTCTGCTCTTATCATGTAATAATAGAGCATCCATGCTTATAATATCTACTGCGCCTTTTGGTGCCCCGTGCATTATCACGCCTGCAGTCCAGCAGATCAGATTGATCACAGCTAAGTTTAGTGTATTCTGCTTTTAGCACAGAGAGAAGATTGACAGTAAGAACATGCACGAGAGGGAGAGAATGACTCATGACGAAGGTTGTGAGCGAGCGGAGCTGCACGGCTGCAGCCTGCTGAGCCACCAAAAACACTTCAACAAATGGATTTCAATAGAGGGTTAGTGTGAGTGATGCCTTGGGCACTACTGTGTACAAAGACTTCACACACCACGACCTACTATAATAGAGGTACACACACAGCAGAGACTCGAGGACTGAAGGCCAAACAACTTGCTTTTGACACGTTAACACAGTATACGGCAGCCTCGTCCAGTCTTTTGTGTCTCCTGAGATCTGGCAACTATTTTCCTTTTTTAACTCGTGATCACTGAGTTACACTGGAAGGGTCGGCCGCATTTCACCAGTGCTGCAAACATTACCAGTGCAACACACACACAACGCACACACGCATTCACAAGGGCAGGCCAACTTTTTTACTCACAGAAAAAGTCCCAGTTTTACTCTGTGCTGCTTACAGAAACTGGACAGTATCCATCCTCCGACAAATTCCATTCACACACTCTGTCTCATACTAGTATTTACAGAATATAACCATGAGCTTTAGCCTGGTGGTTTTAGCTGCAAAACCTCCGCTACACACGCATCCTGCAGAATCAACGAGGCAAATCGTTGGCAGGTAATGTTTTGCTGATGCTAAATAATTGCATACAAATGTATTTAATAGGAGATGAAATCTTCACAGCGTTTTTTTTTTAACTTAAGTTAACTTCATAAGATATTTGTAGATAGCCAATGTAGCTGATGTCTAAACCCTCCTAGCTCCAAGGCTGTGGTTCTCTAGCTAACCCTGACCGCTGACTTGTAGGGTCAAAGGTTAGTCCCCTCACCCTGACCTATGACCTCTTTATAGAGGAGAGTAACACAAAAAGACCATTTTTTTCTGTAACTATCAATCAAAAGTGTCACATTCTGTTGAACAATGATCGTAACTGAAACAATCACCTGTTGAGGAGCAGAATTTAAAGGACAATTCCACTTTATTTCAACCTGGTATAGTCATACTAGGTCGTGGCCCATACATGTGGCTATTGTGGCTCTATGAGTCATACTAACTCCTACAGCCACTCAACAGCCATTATGCTAACTATACAGGGATATATATCTGGGGCAACTGACCTAATCACCTTGCATAACACAACTCTGAGACGTCATGTTACTTTTATTGTACGGATAGTTTTTTTTCCTTGGGAACAATTATCCAACACTATTGTAACTTTTCTCTCAACTACCATTGTAATATTGGGTCCAGGAATAAAACCAGATGCTAGCATTTATTTACTCAGTGTTTAACTTGTTGTATTCACTTTTTCATACCATATGGAGTCGGCCTGTGAAAAGAAAGTCTTTGGGAAAACAGTGTTGATAAGTGCCGCAAAATCATTTCTGCTCAAATTACTCCCATCCCTGAACGGATCTAAGTTTCCCAGGTCTCCCTGCAGCTAAAGTTTTCCCTCTCAGTCGACTGTTGAGAGCAGCGACCGCAGAAACAGCGTCAGCTTCCTGAGATCCATTGTCTTTCGGGACGGTCCCGTTGCCTTTGTGTCTGTTTGATTCAGCTCCTCGTCTGTTTACTCCAGTTCGGATAAATACGGTCGACCACCACGATGAAATGACTCGTCCCTATTATATAATATAACACAACTGCAGTGATAGCGTAAGTATATAAGCAGTGAAAGTCGGAAAGTCGTCCCCACACACTTAATCAAACCAGCGTGTGCGGATGAATATGAAAGGTGATTAGGTCCGCCGACAAACTGCTGACAAAGATGTAGATCCCTGTGTAGCTAGCAGCTAATTTCTGTGTTTATTTTCAGTCAGATTCAGACAAACATTTGAAATGATTCATGTAAAAGTCATGTTTATTTGGATAGCCGGACATGGCTCATGCTGATTGCCCCTGATATATGCTGTTTTGTGCTAGTCACACTAAGCCACATTTATGAGAAATTCGCTAGATTGAAATAAACTGGAAATATCTGTTTGCAAGTGGCTGATCTTTCAACTTGCAGCTTCCTTAAGACGAGACAGTCTGTAAAGCCTGAAGGACTAGTCTGGTTCCCCGTACTCCACATTGTAAGCCAGTGCTTTACAAGGCAGATCTCCATCACATACACGCCATCTTGGGGAAATCATTCTAAAATGGCCTTTTAGCCCTGTCAGGATTTATTATGATCTAATTTTTGCATCTAATCCATATGCAACGTGTGTGTGTGTGGAAGTAACATAAAATTGAAATGATTTAAAATTAAAGAATCTCGTCAGAAAACCAACGTTTTATGGTTGTGAAAATGCACACACACACACGCACATGCACGCACGCACATGCACGCACGCACACACAGAGGAGACAAGACCTTATTTACACTGCCACCAGAACAAGCTGCACTGTTTTATCATCATGATGAGAAACACATATGAGAAAACATTCTTACTTTCCCTGTGGATTCATGTGAGAAAGGTGGAATCTACCAAACCATTTTATTCTGAAAGGCCCATGTTGGCCTTTACACTGCATGCTCACTGTAGCTGTGTGTCTGAGCTGCTGTGCTGTGCTTCATCTACTGTATTATGTCCCTGTGATGTATAAATGCCACACAAGACTTTACTTAAACAAAGCCTCTGACCAGACAGACCAGAGTATGTGAGCAGATGGAATATTTGTGTTTTAGTTAAACTAATTTTTCTTGTTAGTGGAGCTGCTGCGGAGGTTTGTGGAGGTTGAGGTCAACAGGCAGAGCCAAAGAAACACAATTTGTACAACCAGCTGAAGACAAGTTTAAGACTCTGTGTTACGAAGGATAATAGAGCAGTTAGCTAATGTTTAACGCCTATATACTGTAAGCTATCAAAGCTAGTTAACTAGCCTGCATGCTCGCTAACCAGCAGCATTAAACTGTGGCATTCAATGCACATTATCTTTGTCTTCCTGGTTGAACCCCTCCATCCCTATTTTTCCCTCTCTTTCCACCTTGATGTAATTTTCCTTTCCTTTCCTTTCCTTTCCTCTCCACCCTCTGTATCCTGCGCAGCCCTTTCCCAGTCTCCTCCTCCCCTCTCCCCATATGTTGTGGTGTGAGAGGCTATAAGGGGATAAAGTGAGATGTAGACACTTCTTTAGCCCAGCCGAGGACAAACAGATCGAAGATAAAGAGCACCTAGCTGCTGGGTAAGCCGCGCACTAAGAACTGCTATCCTCTCCTTCCTTCCTTGTCATCTTTCCTTCTCCTGTACGCCATCACTGCCCCTTCTTCTTCTTGATTTTACTTCTTTTCCCAATGAATCGGATGTGTTGGGTTGACATCCTCTTTACTGTTCCACATAAGAGCAGCCAGTGTCAGATAGATGCTTACAAGCTGGTTTAAAAACACACTCAAGGTAAAAGTGCTGTGAGGAAAATAATGTCTTTTTAAAATGTAATTGGTTTACTGACTATCTAAAGTCATAGTGTACACACACTCTCTTCCTCACACCCACATCTACACACAAATACACACACACCTCATTCCCAAGCGCCCTCCAGCCCAAAAAGTGAGGGTAGTAGCCATTCACCAGAGTTCTATTGATCGTACCTGGCTATGCCAAATCCTCTACTGTGTCATTCAGACCTTTTCAATTTTTAATCACCAGCTCCAACATCAGAACAAGTCCCTGTACTGCCAAACACACACACACACACACACAGAGTTATTGTACACACACACACAGGAAAGAATGCAAAAGCCACGAACACACACAGCTGCATGTGCACACAAAAACTTAAAAAACATGCATAAACACTCCTCTACACTTACTACCCACAGTACTTCAAACACCCTTACCCCCCCCCCACACACACACACACACACAAACACACACCTCCCTCCATGACACACAAAAAGACACAGATGCACAGATGTGAGCAACAAAGCATATTTCTGCAGACAGTTCAAAACCAGGGATTGTTCTCTCAATTCCAGTTGACAAATAATATTAAGATCTACATGCAATACTGAGACTGTGTTTCTGTGATTGTGTGTGTTTGTGTGCGTGCGTGCGTGGGTGTGTGCGTGTGTGCGTGAGAAAGAGAGAGGGAGGCATATAAAACCATGTGTTATCACCTGGCCCCGTCTTGTGCCCAGCTCCAGACTGTAGCCAGCTTTGACCTTGGGCTCTGCCATATTCATTACATCATTAAGTTACCTCTTCATTAACTTTTCATTGTTTATGGAGAAGGCATCGGGAAGGAGAAGGGGGGGGGGGGTTGAAGTGGTGGTGGTGGTGGGGGTTCTATCAAAAAAAAAAAAAAAAAAAAAAAAAAAACCTTATCCATAGCTGGGCATCTGGGCCCTGTTCTGCCTGCCTGAGCGTCCCTCCCCTGCAGTGTGAGGGAGGGGGGTGGGGTGAGGTGGGGGGGGTGGGGGGTGTAATCTGGAGATTAGACAAGAGGTTTTGTTGAAGGTTGCTGATTTGATTCTCCAAACTGAAAGACTGGGAAAAGTGGGTGGGGAAAATTAAGGGAAGAAAACTCTCCTTCAACAAATACCTCCCTATAGCACCCTTGATACTCAACCCCCGGTTAGAGGTCGCAGGTTCCACTTACTTTTAGTAACCGACAACCAAGCCGGCATGCGAGTCAGGCAGGGTCCGAGTTACACTCTGATCAGGTTTGGTAGGGTTCCAATCTATTAATGTGGGCCTTGGATCTGTGTGTCAATATGTCTAATATCCAAATGGATCCAAGCAGACTCAATATCTGCCCTGATCACATGGTGCATTATAATCATTGGTGGGAAAATATATTTTTTGGAGCTTGATTTGTAGCAACAGCAGCAGTTTGTTTAGTAAATGCCCAAAAACAGGCATACACATGTTCAGATATTGGCAAAGCCCTCAAGCTTCCATAGGAATCACAAATCTTGTTTTGTTAGGGGCAGAAGAAGAAGAGCACCATGTTGTTTTAAGCCACAAAGACCGAGGTTGGGGTGGGTGAAGGGGTGAACAAAACTTTGGGACATAGCTACAGGAGACCAGTGTTCCTCAATGCAGGTTTCATTTGATAATGACTGTGATTGTTCCTCAACCTAACCCAACTAATTACTGTTCCCTTGCTTAGTAGGTTCAAATCATCACATTCCTTCTTTCCATCCTTTCAAATCCTCCAACCTGAACAACCCTTTTCAACCCTCTGATACAACAAGTGTCTCCTGGAATAGCGTCCCCACTGTGGCAGGCGTACCAGACCTTTGTTGTCATGGTGACATTCATGAACATGCTGACTGTCCCGAGACCTGTGTTACCTACCTTTCTGGCCATGGTGACTATAATAACGGTCATGGCTTGGCTAGGTTTAGCCATTAAAACTATTTGGTTAGGTTTAGGAAAAGATCGAGATTTGGTTTAACATAAGTATTTCCTCAACATTACACGATCTTTGTTGTCATGGTTACAATATTAACTACGTGGTTACTCTCACATGGGAATTCAACACAGCTCTCCTGTGTCATGTTCCTGTGTTTTGTTGACCCATCCATCCACCACAACCTCCTCCTGACGTGGACTTTATCACTCTTTATACTACGTCTATACTATACTACGCATATGCTTTATTTGGAGAACTTGTTGGTGTTGCCGCTCTTCTGGATCACAGCTGCTTGTTAAACAGTGTTGTTTCATGGGTGCGTTGGGGTTGACCACATTTTGAATTGTGTTGAATTGTCCTCTGGTCTTAGGGGACTTGGTTTGAGTGTCCTCCCATCCCTTTTGGATAAGATCTCTATTTCTGAAACTGTGTTTCTGCATGTTGTTTTGGTTCACTCCGACCTTCACCCCCAACCGCTCCAGTATTTTTAATGTGCGGCTCCCAGTGAGAGCGAGTGTAACTGTGTGGAGTGCGGAGGAGCAGAGCGTCACTGGCAGTAAGTGTTTAATCTCCTTAATGTGCAATGTGACTTTTGATGACAATTCTTCACTTGTGAAAATACAAACATAAAATAAAATAAAAAACACTGCCTACAATTGTATGATCTGTTACGGTGAAACATCATCTATCTTAAATCTGATTGTGAACATATTTGCGAGTACTGGCCTTGTAGCCACCAGGCGCTGTTGTGCTTCCACACCACTCTGGTTTTCTGTCATTAGCGATGCATCGCCCCGACCGCAGGCACAGATTGTGTTTTTAAAAAAAAAGAAAAAGGAAAAAAAAAAAAAAAAGTCCTTGCCAGCCACCATCTACCATTGCGGGCCAATTATAAATGGCAAATCACTATACAGCATGGCTCATTCACTTCCCCCCCTCCCCTCTCGCTCTTTTTAACGGCAATGCCTGGCCAGACTCCACTGCTTCTCTTGAATAACATGTGTAGATGGCCCTTTGTGTTACAAGCTGCTGGACACTTGTTAGTTCACACTTTTTCACGGAGAGAGCTCAGAGGGGGAGAGAGACCGATAAACGAAATACTTTATCACCTTGAGCTTTTTTTTCAGACGTTACAAAGTGTGAGTCTCATTCTTTTTCCAAAACAGTTTAACATAATATGAGCTGAGATCAAATTGAGCTTTTGTGCAAGTCCTTATGTCATATTAACAGGTAAAATCCCCATAAATAATCTAAGTACAAGGCTGGTTGACCATTTACTGAAGCCTAATACATTAAGGATAGTTAATACTTCTGGAAAAAAAACAAGGGACCAAAAAAAATCCTAATATAACTTTAAACATGCTGTGCACAAAACAGATATCAAAAAAGAAAACCATGGTTCAGGTTTCTCCTTTAGTTTCTCCTTTTGCTCTCAATGAAGATTAATATAGAGCAGGATTAATGCCAAAATAATTCTCTCTTCATACGAAAAACAAACGAAAGGGGGAAAAAAAAGCAAGAAAAGCAAGACATAAAGAAAGTGTCTTATATGTATTTTTATGGTTTTGGATGCCAATTAGTGTGACATCGCTGCTTCTTCTTTAAAAGTTGTAAACTTAAGCACATCAGCAAAGATAATGAAGAAGTTGTCAGCTAGTTTTTGCTGTGATCAGAAATGTGCTCCTTCAAACTGCATTGATGCCCAAATCCCAGATCTGCTCTCTGCCCGGCCGCTCTCTCTTTGTCTCTGTGTTACCTTGGGTCTTAACCCAAGACATGGTCTCCAACATCCACCGACTGATGTGCAACTTCTTACTTAAGCTGAGATTAAATAAAAAGCCAAAAAAGCATGATATTCCCTCTCTAACATCCAGTCATCATGATACAAGGACACAAACCATCACACATATAATGAGGGAAGAATCAGACCCTGTGCTCAACTCCACTGGAGCTTCAGGTATGAAATAATATAATACATGTTTTAGAAATAAAAAAAAGCCTAAAAGAGTAAATGGATGATTGCAACTGCAGTGTTTGCATGCATACAGACCACAGACAGTGAGTCAGTTGATGTTATCTTGCAGGTCTTGTTTTCCAGCAAGTTGAACTGCTGAAAAGAATGTGTGCAAATACATCAGGTCACTTGCTGTTGATCTGGTTTACTGTGGCAGCAAATGAGATGAGGAGTAATTGGCAGCCAAGTGAAAGACCAGATCAGCAGAGAAATGTTCCGACTTTTCTCTCTTCACATTTTAGGGACCATGGTGTAAAGTAAATAAGCATTTGAACAAAATAAAAAACTAAATCAATCAACTAATAAAAATCAAGTAAAATCACCAAAAGCTCTCTGATAATGAAAGTATGCTTTAAGAAGAGATTTAAAACAGGTCACTGATTCTGCTGACCTGATTTCCTCAGGCAACTCGTTCCACAGCTTCAGGGCTCTGACTGAGAATGCTGCATCACCTCCAGTTTTCAGCCGCTTTTTGGTGACAGATAAAAGATCTCTGCCTACATACTGATTCATGCGCAACTAAGGGATCAGATATAAGGCACGGAGAAAGGTCATAAGCAATTAGATATTACAAATCCATTCTAAAACATACTGGGAGCCAGTGCAAGGAGGCTAAAACTGGTGTGATGTGGCCACCTCTCTAGGATCTTGTTAAAAGTCTGTCGGCTGAGTTCAGTAGTTTTTGACATCATATGGGCAGTCATGTAGTGAACTCAGCATCAGTGGCTCTTACAAGTAGGTACATCTGTGTGTCATCTGCATAACAACGAATGGAAATACCATCTCTATGGATGATATGTAACAGGGGAAGATGTACAGAGAAAATAAAATAGGCCCCGAAAGTGAACCCTGAGGGACACCATACTTGACAGGAGTACAGAACCTCCTGTTAAACAGGTCTGAAGAGAAAATTTTTAAAGCTGTTCCAGGTTTTCCTACCCAGTGCCTCAGCCTGTCTCAGCACTAAGGTCCAGAGGCTGGACTAAAATTTTTCTGAAATGTTGTTTTCTACTGTTAAAAGCAACTGCTCGGACACATGGTTTTCAAAAAAAAAAAAAAAAATAAGTAAAAGGTATCTTAGAGTTCATGCACCTGCAACTACACACTCGCAAAAAAGCCATTCCTCTGTCCTTGGCTGATGAAACACATTCAAGGTGCTTCAGTCTCCCGACAGCACAGCGGAGGGCGCGAGAGAGGCAGAGCTTCACAGAGAGTGAAGGAGTCGTGAGATGAGATGGATTTTTGTGTGTCTGACAGGTAACATCCAACCTGTTTTCTTCTCCGTCTCAGAGACAGTTGTGTCTGCCTCGGAGCGCTACTGTCAAGCTGATCTATGATGGAACCACTCTGACTTCCCTTCTTCATGTTAGCCTTATGGCACTATTCACAGACAGTATGTTCAACACTCGAAGGGAAGCCCGTTGCTAAACCTGCTTCAGTTCTAGAGACAAGTGTTGCGCAGGACTCATACAGAGAGAAGTATAAAATCCAGGATATTTTTCTCTAGTTCTCAGCAGACTGGGGTTTTAGAAAAGGTTAGCATAGGGTTAGAGTGTGCAGACATATGAAACTTATTTTACCATCCAACATTATCATTGAAATGTTGCATTTACAAAGTAATCTCTCAATCAAAGGCTTAAGCTGTGGAAATGATCATGATTTCTGAGCTGCAAACTGAGAATATGACCAGGGTTCAACTTTTCAGAGACAGTGTTTTCAAATTTCATTATTGTATGATTGTGCATGTGAGTCTTTTGTGTATTCTGCTGTGGTTTTCCTAGTTTAATGTGACGCACAGCACAGTGCTGGCTGACTCCAAATGATTCACCTCAACTTCACAAGTGTAAGCAGCGTTCAAAACATTTCAAAACAGATGTAGGTGGTTGTTACAAGTGGAAATACGAGTTGCTGTGTAAAATGCAGAGGTGACAACTTGGATCAATAGCGTTAGCGCTAGTGCTGAGTGAACAGCGTTGTCGTCATCAGACCACACACACGGGCCTCGCACGCACCCGTAGCAGCTTTCGCTATCTGACGGAGAGCACCGCTAGGGAAATGAGGCACTGTGAGTTTGTGTGTTGTGCACGTGTGTGCGGCAGAGAGAGAGAGACCTCAGAGCCCTGGGGATAGTGTGTCACATAAGCTCCATCACACGGCTGCTTTATTGGGCCTGGCATGGGTCAGACCCCTACTGTCATCTTCAAATATGCCCGCCACCTGCTCACACACACACACACACATACACACAACCATGCACACACATCCATATGTGTACGCACTCACCATACACACACACGCACACACACACACAACCATGCACACACGCTCATGCATACACAAACCAGCACACATGGCTTGCAAAGAATTCATCTGGTGTTTTCTTGTAATTGCAACAAAAACACCAAATCTGGACATGTCACGTTCATTTCCCAGGACCCCAGAGTGGAGGGCTAATTTCAAACAGCCTCCCCCCCTCACTCTGCAGACCTCTGTCCTTTTTTCTCCACCCGCCCCTTCTTCTTCTTCTTTTTCTCCTTTTTTTTTTCATCCTCTCATCTCAGAGGAAAAGAAAGGCAGTCTTTTATACAGCGGCCAGTTCTGCAGACGGTTATTTGCTTAAGAGAGGCAAAACTGACTGAAATTCTTTATTCGTCTACCCGGAGAGTGTTTGTGCCACTCTGCCTTCAGATTCCACATGTCTAAGATATACGCCCAGGCCTCGGTTCCAGCAACTCAGCCGCCAATAATATAAATTAGCAATGCAATAAGATTTGCAATGCCGCCACAATCAGCCCTGAATGCACACGCAAATCAGTCGCTTTCTGTGACTTTACAGATTCATTTTTTTCTCTTGATCATTTCAATACAATACGATTCAGCACATGATGCAGACGTGCTCTATATATGTGCATACTGTCCACACGGACGGTGTGTTGCGTTGTGTGTGTGTATACTTTGAACATTTTATGTGTTCATAGTCATAGTTTTCAAGCACTGGAGACATATGAATCCACTCATTAGCTTCTTTTAACTTTTAAAAATCAGCTAATGTGTGTAAAAGTGAGATTGATGTGTGTGTGTGTGCCCTTTTTTTTATTCCCCCTTCTTTTCATGAGCATAAGTATGGTTGTGTGTGTGTGTGTGACTGTGTGAATCAGTATGTGCATGTGTCTGTTCTGTTGTGTGCTTGCCTGCCTGTATGTGTGTGTGTGTGTGTGTGTGTGTGTGTGTGTGTGTGCGTGCATGTTCCCTGATGGAGATAAGTCTGAGTGGTTAGGAGGGAACAGATGTCAGCTGGTGTCGGCTGCCAGGAAGACTGAACAAAGCCAATCACGTTGCCTTCCTGTCCAAAACGCATGGCAGAGGGAGACCTGCATCTAACAACAATTTGTGGCATTAACTCTGAGCATGCCACCCTGGCTGTACACACACACATACACACACACACACACACACACACACACACACACACACACACACACACACACACACACACACACACACATACACACACATAAATATACACACCACCATCATCCTGTTTGGAATAAATCTGGTAAACAACTGGTGGAGATATGAAAGATTGCAGGGGGAACTAACAAAATGGCGTCTGTAATATGATCTGCCCTTGTTGCTACAGTAGCTTAATCATTCATAAGCCTGTACAATGGAGGGACTGGCTGGCATTACTGAGTCACTACCGGGGTCCTTTCTTCCTTTCTTTGAAAATGATTCTTTGCATCTTATCATTCATTAAATCACACGTTCAAAATGCTGTAAATTATGTGTCGATTTTTTTATATAAAAGAAAAAAAGAACTCAATGCTTCTACTGTCACATTATGTAATAATTGCAGTGTTACAATTGTCTATTTGTCCAAAATCTGTTATGACACTCTGCTGCTGCTGCTGATCTGTTACGTCGTAGTTTGCCTTACTCACGTCAATCATCTGCACAGAGAGCTACGTGGAGCACTCCTTGTCATACGGTGTCAATGACAATAAAGTTCACTTTAACTCTCCCTCTCCTTTCCCTTTGTCTCTGTTTTAATATCTCCCTCTTATTCTCTCTCCATCAAACACAGTGATATCAGGAGGAAGTGAGTAAGTTCACGCACTGGGATAAAAATGTAAAAGACAAATTTTGGATAACGCACAGATCGAAATTCTTTTTGAACATGAGAGTGAGAAAAACATGTTCACTGTGTATTTTAAACCAGTGGTTTTCAGGGACCACCCGGCAGTCCACGAAGGGGTTCCTAGGGGTCCCAAGCAAAAAGGAGAATCATTTATTCAAGTAACACAATGACAGAATGTATGACTATTTTGGTTTTGAGTTTCAAACACTTTCTGTATTAAAACATCTAAAAGCAAGCTTATCAGATGAGGGTTCATCACATCGTCTTAATTGTTTCAGTTTAGGGGTCGTTGATGTGAGTAGGTTTGAGAACCACTGTCCTAAACAACAAGGAGCAATGACAGGAGAGACTAACACAGCAACACATGCACACATACACAAAAACACAAAATAAAAAATGCAAACATATCCAAATTAAATCAGGACATATCTCATAAATGTCCACCACCATTACAATTTTATTACACAAATGTAATTATACGTCCAGACAGAGCGGAGAATCTGGATTTGCTGATTCAAAATTCTCTAAAAACTGAGAGGAATGTGAAACCACACATTCCTCTTTGTCTCAAGCCTGAGTTTGATCTCAGTGACAGTCACACAAATGATGGGCAGAAAACTCCAGGACTGAACCGTCTCAGCCCAGATGCGGGGAGAGGGATAAAATGGTCAGATCTGGGGCTTAGATGTTGCTTTTGGGCTAATCAAGCTAAAACCAGAGCCACCTGAAATCTAAAGTCCTGCAGGTTCCATCTGATCCAGTTTGACCAGACTTTATCAGGAAGAAGACAGTCCCCCATGTCTCCACAGACACAAAAGTAGAAGAAGAAAAACAGCAAAGCAGACACACTTAAGCATCCAAATATATATGTGTATATCTATATATATATATGTGTGTGTGTGTGTGTGTGTGTGTGTGTGTGTGTGTGTGTGTGTGTGTGTGTGTGTGTGTGTGTGTGTGTGTGTGTGTGTGTGGCAATCATCATGGCATCTTAGTCCTGACTGACAGATCCTTAGGGATTGTCTGTTACAAATCTGCTGACCTTTGACCTCCCCAATGAGTTGTAAAAACCACACTCCATTTCCCTTAAGACGTTAACAGCCTGCACAAGTGGTGAGCGCGCACATGTGAGAGTGTGTATGTGTGTGTGTGTGTGTGTGTGTGTTTGTCTCTGTCTATGTGTGCATGCCGTGTTTGTGTGTGTGTGTGTGCATGTGTGTGGTGTAACCCTGAGGTTAAAGAGCAATCTGCAGCCAATTAAGCGCTTCACTAGGAGGGCCCTGCTTCCATAAATGAGAGGAATGCTCTACAAGCTTAAGAGAGGGGGACTTGACTCAGTGCTTTGGAAGCAGTATACAGTACATGTGTGAGTGTGTGTATGTGTGCGGTGGCTGTATGTCATGGCTCAGATGATTACATCGCAGGTTTGCGTGCTGGTAACAATTAAGTGTCAGGGAGCTAATGTAAGAGTTTAAAAGTTCACTACAGACTGAGGACGGGGTTTGAGAGCAGCAGGCCTCACCTACAGTTTACCACCCACAGAGCCAATCACAGCCAGTCGCTCCCAAACCTCTGAAGAACAACAGGTACGGAGGGTAAAAGTTTAATATAATGTTGATATGCATCAATGTGTTTTGACAAAATTTAATTTAGAAAAGAAAAAAGGAAAGAAGAAAAGGCTGTCTGCACTCTGTCACTGCTCCTAAATGTTTATTTTCTCTTCAGCTGGATCCCTGGTTTAGAGGGAAGTGGATCGCTGTTGGTGCAGCTACTTTCCCCTCTCTGGAGGTCTGGTGTAACGTTGTACATATACACTGTGCATATGATGAGGGCGGATTCACGTAGTGGACTTTTGTTGTGGCTTTTTAGAGTTTTAGAGTTTGTGATGTCTGCTTTTTATATAAAACTGTAGGAAATGAGAATTAGCAAAAACATTGAGGCAACCAATTAACGCTGTGTGTTGATCACTGATCATTTTACTGAAACGTGACGGAAAAAATCTGTTTATGTTTGAGTGTGACGCCTTCAGCTGAGTCAAGTCAGT